>NC_057864.1:420218092-420518092 GCF_019393635.1 Dromiciops gliroides | reverse complement strand
GAACAAAAGCTCTTCACCCATCCCAATCTCCCCCCTCCCACACCAAGCCTATGCTTTGGAGACAAGACACCATCATATATTTTTGTATACTTTAAGCCCTTTTATTGTAAAGCCCTGTAGGGGCCCATGGCAACAAACACTAGCTAGGGTGTTACATAAGTCTTCTAAGTTCCTTTCCTTATCTTCTTATTAATGGATCCTCTGCTTCTCGATTCAGTTTGGTGAAATTTGAGGTTACTTGATTAGACTAGATTCTAGAGAGGGGAAAATGGCACAAAACACAATTCCCGTGCCTCAGTGAGCTGATACACTCATGGAGGAGAAAAGGACAAGTGCATGGATAATTGTCATACATTATGTGATGATAAGGATATAGGCTAGCAAGCAGAGTGGTATGAGAGGTTACAAGAGGGAGGGCTCCTGTGAGGAGGGCGGGGTTGGGGGAGGCTTCCTGGAGGAGGAAGCACTTGAGCTGGACTTTGAGATAAAAGGAAACCAGTGGGCAAAGATGTGGGAGGAAGCCATTCTAGCCAAGGGCAACAGCCTGGAAATGGGATAGGAAGGATGAGGTTAGAAAACAATGAATAGTCAGGTTTTGCCAGAATTGTTCACTGGGGCAAGAGGGACAAGAAAACTTTCATATCAGAAGCAGATGCAGCATCAGACAACAATGACAACAACAACAATTGTGAAGACCATTCCAAGATCAGGAACAGAGTCCCAGCAGATGTGGATCTTGGGGGAACCTACAGGGTCAAAGGAAGGAGGCAATGGGTTTCACCCCAGTTCCTGATATATATATACAATCAGAATGATTTTTTTTTCGTTTCAGTGTAAAATAGTTGATTCAGAAATGATAGAGCTCATGATGGCAGCCCACAAGATTATAATGGCACAGTGGACTAAGGAGAGTATACGGTCTATATCTAGCCTCCGTACGGGTTGGAGGACAAAGCGGGCTTGAGAGAAGGATGTTTAAGGATAAAATCAGTCAGTGGTGTAATATAATGTAGTCCTGAATTTAGAGTCTGCTATTTAACAATTCAATGCAACAACAAATTCCAATTTATGTTGTTCTCCATGACAGAGACATCTAAGGCCTGGACACATATGAGGACTGGTTGAAGTCCCTGGGATGTTTAGCCT
Source organism: Dromiciops gliroides (assembly GCF_019393635.1). Classification (NCBI taxonomy): domain Eukaryota; kingdom Metazoa; phylum Chordata; class Mammalia; order Microbiotheria; family Microbiotheriidae; genus Dromiciops; species Dromiciops gliroides. Next base: position 420,516,946 of record NC_057864.1, on the reverse strand, counting down.
GAAGAAAAGAATATGGGGGAAATATGAAAGCCCTGTCCAATTGCACTTAATTCCAATGCCTTCCCTCTATTAATCATTCCCAATTTATCCTGTATATAACTTGCTTTGTATATGTTTGTTTGCACATTGTCTCTCCCATTATACTGTAAGCTCCTTTAGGGCAGGGACTGTCTTTTTTTTTGGGGGGGGTGAGGCAATTGGGGTTAAGTGACTTGCTCAGGGTCATACAGCTAGTAACTGTTAAGTGTATGATGCCGGATTTGAACTCAGGTCCTCCTGAATCCAGGGCTGGTGCTCTATACACTGCGCCACCTAGCTGCCTCTAGGGACTGACTTTTGCCTTTTTTTTGGTATTCCCAGTGCTTAGCACAGTGTCTGTCACATACCAGGCACTTACTAAATGTTTATTGATTGATCAACTTATCGCTCTCTCTCCTTAAATATTTGAAGATCCGATGAATTGGAATAGGATTAGACTTTTTTTGGGGGGGGGGGCATGTCTCCAGGTGGCAGAACTAGAATCCATAGTGATTTTAGATTCATAATTCAAAAGTCAAATGGAGTGCCTTCATAGGTAATGAATTTCACATCGACTTAGTAAAATGCAAACTCCTTAGGGGTGGATATTTTTTTTTTGTCTCCCCAGGTGTTAGTAAGCACAGTGCTAGTCACCATGAAGTTGCTTAATAGAGTTCATAGAGTTGAATTAAATCAGAGATCTTTTGGCATAGAGGGAATAATCAGTTGCAGGAATATTGTAGAGAGAATTCCTGTTTCTGCAATTTATTAAACTAGAATACCTCTGATATTCCCTATTCATCTGAGATTTTGTGATTCCATAGTCTTTTCCTAGGGTTCTCAAAGGCCATCTATTCCAACCCCCTCATTTGATAGATGACGAAACTAAAGTTCAGGGAGGTTAAGAGATTTGCCCATGGTCACACAAGTAGTCCATTTCAAAAAATGGAATCTGATCCCAGGTCAGTGTTGAATTAGGCACTTACTACGTCCAAGGCATTGGGTCTACAAGGAGCACAGAGTTTAGCCAGCATCTCTCATTCTGTTTTTCAGTCATGAAGTGAGCAGGATGATGTAAGGCTCATAGTATTAGCTGAACATTTCCCTCCTGTCTGCACTTCTGGACTTCATTGTGGTCTTCGAAAACTCACCATTCTGCCAAGTCACATCAGCCCTGAAAGTTATACTGCATTCTTCAGGTGCCTCCCTCTCTCTGATTAGAGAGGGTGAAAGGTAGATACTGGAGAGTCCCCCAGATACTTATTTAAGGGGATTCATCTCCTTATTGCAAATCCTTCTCTACATCTCTATAGATTTCATCATACCCCCCCATTATCCTGTGTACTGTCCCAATCTTGCTCTTCTTTGCTTTTCCACTTCTCTTTTATTTTTATTTATGTATTTATTTATTTTGCAGGGAAATGAGGGTTAAGTGACTTGTTCAGGGTCACACAGCTAGTACATGTCAAGTATCTGAGGCCAGATTTGAACTCAGGTCCTCCTGAATCCAGGGCTGGTGCTTTGTCCACTGCACCACGTAACTGACCCCTCCACTTCTCTTTATGTGTCGTCTTCCCCGATTTGATTGTGAGCTTCTTCTGGTTAGGGATTATCTTATGCCTTTCTTCATATACCCATCACTTAGTAAAGTGCCTGGTACATAGTAAACTCTCAATAAATGTTTATTGTCTGTTTGTCTAAATAGCCATTGAATTGAACTGAATTCAGAGAGTCTTCTGATAGGCGTTTGCCTTGAATATTTTAAAAAAACTAAATAACTCTTTGAGATAAGTGAGACAAAGTGTCATAGCTTAGAAAAAGAGAACATGATGGCTAATGGAATGTCCAGAAATGCGTCCTACAGTGTAGTGAGATTTGAACAGTGGGGTAACTTTCTTTACCATTTGAGGTCAACATTTGTGTTTATTTATTTATTTTAAAGCTTAAGATAGAATGCTAGTCGCTCTGTAGTTCTGGCAACAAGCAGGGATATTGATGCTCTACTGATTCAGGGAAAGAAGATATCCTAACCTCTGAAACTGTCAATATCACTTTTTACAGCCCCCTCAAGCCCCACCCTTTTCCCAGGCAGTGCTGTGTTAAGGCCAAATGGAAGCTAAAAGCTGTGTATCTGCAAATCCGGGGCCCAGATGGTGTAGCTGTGAAATATGGCAACATTCATCTCAACCAGGGGAGAAAGGGCTACCTTTGCTTCAGGTGCTTTTTGAAGAGATTCTCTAAGTAAGAAGCCTTGTGTCTGACCCCCATCCTATCAAAGTCTTGGCAGCAGTTGGAACAACTTGTTTTTCTGAGTCCTGATAAAGTTGTCCAAATACTAATCTGGGTTAATTCTGATTTGCTCATGAAATCAGATAAGATCACAGCATGGGAGACTCAGCAAGAAGCATTAAAGGCTGGTTTTAGGGGGAAAAAAACCCAAATACGAAGAATAAATAAATGCAGGAAGGAGAATATAAACCTTCAAAGGAAAGCTTATGGTATTTCAATGAATTAAAAATAGGTTTCAAGAATACTACTTAAAATAGGTGATGAGGCCATGCCAATCTGCTCTTTTCTCTTGGTAGGTACCTCAGTGTCTGGTTTTCTGGGTACACGTTTTTTAGGGGAGAGAAACAGGTTCTTTGGGTAGGAAAGAATCATGGGACAAAATGATAGGTAACAGTAGCTTTCACTAAGAGACATCATCATTGGAAGGGTTTGAGGGGACAGAAGGGAACTTTGGCTCCACTGCGTAGGTTTGCTTGTTGCCTCTCAGTGCGTATTTTCTCAACCGTATTGTGGACTGTTGGATTTATTTTCTTGTCAAGCCATGACAAAAAGAAAGTCACACACACAAAAACCTGCTAGATTTCGGAAAAGAGGGGAGTGTTAAAATGTTTTCCTTTGAACAAAGACATGCTGATCACAAAGAGCTTTTGAAGAACAGTTCACTGGGAGACTCCCCTTATTTCCTTCATTGACTGGTTCCTAGGCTGGTAGATTTGGTGAATCTTGCAGAGAGCATATCCCCAGATTTTAGTAAAACATCTTGTAAAATATCTCATGGTCATCCTAGGGGAAAAGGCAAAAATATGTGCTTGAATTTTTTTTAGTATAGAAATTTTAGTATAATTAGGTCCATTTGGCACTGGTTGGACAGTCTCATCCCAAGAGTGGTCATTAATGGTTCAGTGCCGACTTGGAAAAAAGGTTTCTAGCAGAGAGCTCCAGGAATCTGCCCTTGGCCCTACTCCCCTTAACATTTTTATCAGATTTGGTTAAAGGCATACATAGATAGCATGCTTATCAATTTTTTAGACACAAAGGTAGGAGGGTTAGGTAATATATTGACCCATGGTACAGTGGTCAAAAGTTATTGACAGGCTAGAACACTGGCCTGATTATTAAAAAAGTTGAAATTAGATGATGATAGATGCAAAGTCTTGTACTAAAATTTTTTAAAAGTCACAAATATAAGAGGGGAAAGGTGTGATTCGATGGCAATTCATCTATCTGACAAAGATCTGTTTTTTTGTAAACTATAAGCTCAATATTAGTAAAAAATTATGGTAGCAAAAAAGCTAATGTAATCTTAGGATATACTAAGCAAGACATAGTGTCAAGAGTGTACTGGTAAATGATTAATAACCATCTTTCCAAGAAAAAAATGCAAAAGGGACACACTTTTAATTTGTCTGCATTATCCACACTTTAAGTGTAGACAATCAATGATATAATATACTAAACTCTGATTTATGGCATTTACCCATTCCTGAAAATTTATTTTGAATGTTTGTCTGTTTTATTTGGAATTTTTATTTTCCCAAATTACATGTAGAAACATTTTTTTTTTTTTAGTGAGGCAATGGGGGTTAAGTGACTTGCCCAGGGTCACACAGCTAGTAAGTGTTAAGTGTCTGAGGTCGGATTTGAACTCAGGTACTCCTGACTCCAGGGCCGGTGCTCTATCCAATGCGCCACCTAGCTGCCCCCTAGAAACAAATTTTGACATCAATTTTTAAAAAACTTTCTGTTCAAAATTCTCTTCCCCTCTCCAAGAACTCAAGCAATTCAATATGTTATATGTGAGTAGTCATGCAAAACATTTCCACATTAGCCAGGTTGTGAAAGAAAACATAATAAACAAAACTTCAGATAAAGGAACTAACAAAAAATTATGCTTCAATCTGTATTCAGATACCATCAGTTCTTTCTCTGTAGATGGACTGAATTTTTCATAAGTCCTTCAGAGTTGTCTTGGATCATTGCACTGCTGAAAATAACAAAGCCATTCACAGCAGATCATCTTACAATATTGCTGTTATTTTGTATACAGTACATTTCACTCTGTATCAACTCCATTCCTGAAAATTTAACAATTCTCTCTTTCAAGTTGGCTCCAGTGCAGCCCTGCATGGTGTCTAGAAATATGATGTTCACAGTTCCACTGTATTCTACCCTGTAGCATTTTAGGAAAGATCTCAGTAAGCATACAGAAAAGGGCAACAAAAACTGTGAAGGACCTCAAGATAAAGGCAAATAAGAATTTGTTCAATGAACTGGGGATATTTAACCTGTAGATGAGAAATCTTGGATTGACATGAGAGTTGTCTTCTAGTACTTGAAGAGCTTTCACATAGAAGGGTTTGGATTTGTCCTGCTTGGCCCCAAAAGGCAGAAGATAGTGCTAGAGGTATAGCTCTCTCATTTTTGGGAGAGTGATGTTATAGAGTTAGAGTAAGGTTATAGAGGAAATTGATGGCCAACATTATGAGTTTGACTCTTTATGTTAGACAGTGCAGATTTTTGGAATAGGGGAGTGATGTAATCAGAGAGGTAGATGGCTTAGGAAGATTACTTGGTCCATGAGTGAAGATTGGACTGGAGAAAGGATAGAGCAGAGCAGAGGCAGGAAAGTGAGGTACATGGTAATAATCTAGGTGAGAAGAGATGAAGACCTGAACTAGGGTGGTTGAAGTGGTAGAGGGGATGTAAGGACCAATGTAAACTATACTACAAAGAAAGAACAAAACAGGATTTCATGGCTGATAGGTGTGTATGTGGCAGAAGGGAGCAGGGCAGGGAAATGGAGGGTAATAGAAAAGAAAGAGATATCAAATAATTCTCTTTTTTATTAATATATGATTTTTTTCTTGATTATAGCTATTTGTTATAAGGAAGGGCTTCTATTTCTAGTGGGTGATAATGATTTTATTGGCTTAGAGAAGCCCTGGGTGAAAACATTTCCTCTTCCAAAGCAACTCAGCACCTTCTCTGAAATTTGTAATCTTTTTTTTTTTTGGTTAGGCAATTGGGGTTAAGTGACTTGCCCAGGGTCACACAGCTAGTAAGTGTTAAGTGTCTGAGGCCGAATTTGAACTCAGGTCCTCCTGAATCCAGGGCCGGTGCTCTATCCACTGTGCCACCTAGCTGCCCCTGTAATCTTTTTTTAAAATTAAAAAAATGTTTTAATACTAAACACTTTTATTTATGGTTTTGGGTTCCAATTTTTATCCCTCCTTCCCCTACCCGCTACTTGAGGTGGCAAACAATCACATATGGGTTATACGTGTATGATTATGTAAAACATTACCATATTTGTCATTTTGTACAAGAAAACTTGGTTAAAAGAAAAACGAAAGTGAAAACTGGCATGCTTCATTGTTTTCTGTCCCTACCATTTCTTTCTTTGGAGGTTGATAGTATGAAATTTATAATCTTAGAAAGTTCCTAGGACCCTGAGCAGTTAAGTGAGATACCCAGAATCACATGGCCAGTAGGTATCAAAGAGTGGACTTAGGTCCTCTTACCTTTAGGCTGGCTCTCTATCCACTACACCATAATGCCTTATAGGTTGTGATAGGTCAAGAAAAAAAGATCAATTAACCTTTTCTTTTCCTTTTGTTCTCCTCCTCCTCCTCCTCCTCCTCCTCCTCCTCCTCCTTCTTCTTTTTGGTGGGGCAATGAGAGTTAAGTAACTTGCCCAGGGTCACACAGCTAGTTAGTGTCAAGTGTCTATGGTTGGATTTGAGCTCAGGTCCTCCTGTATCCAGGGCTGGTGCTTTATCCACTGCAACACCACCTAACTGCCCCCAATTAAACTTTTTTAAAAAATCTACAGAAATAGAAATAAATGCAGAAGGGGACACAAATATTTTTCTCCTACATTGTTAGGGTTAATATGTATTTATATATGTAAAACATATGTATTTCTTTAACAATTATCCAGAAATTCAGTTTCTTATACATTTCTACTTATTCTTTGTAAATTGAATGCTTTCTTTTTGTTGCTAATTAATTTAGCAATCAAAAGGGAAATTTTAAAAATGACTTATTAAAGATGACTAAAATTACAACCACAGAGGACTGGAAAGTTCAGAGAGAGAGAAGATTGATGGAGGAAGATGATGAATTCAGTTTTAGATTTTTGAATTTAAAGTTTTAAAAGGGCAACCAGATGAAAACATCCAGGGACAGGCAGCTGGAAATACCAGACTGGAGTGCTGGGGAGATATTAGGATGAGAAATAAACATCTGGGACTGAAAAGGTTCTATTCCCCAGTCAGAAATGAGGGCAAGTGAAGCCTCCTTAGATCTCTCACAGGACTTGGTACTGTTGTATCATTGTTATTTGTGCAAATATGTCTTTAATCCTATTTAGGGCAGGCAGGGATAAGGCCTTATAATAATATATTTAGCATTTATGTGGCACTTTAAGGTCTGAAAAACACTTTACAATTATTACCTCATTTTATACTTATAACAGCTCTGGGAGATAGGGACTATTATTGTTCCCATTTTAAAGATGAGGAAACGGAGGCAGAGACTGAGAAGAAACTGAAGCAGATAAAAACTGAGGCAGACAGGCAGCTTTTCCACAGTCATGTAGTTAATAAGAGTCGTTGTGCACATTTGAACACAGGGCTTCTTGACTCTAGGTCTAGTACTCTATGCAGTGCAGCACATAGTTATCTCTATCTTTGTGTTTGACCCAATATCTAGCAAAGTGCTCTTCATGCACAGGGTGGTCTAAAATTGTTTGTAGCATCAAATTTGTTGAATTGAATCAACCTCTTCAGAATTCTGCTCCATATTTCCTTTATTCTTTTGGCTTTCATTCATTAACTGCTGATCCCACCCTTCTAAATGTGACCTGTTGTGTTTAGCCATGGGAAGGATGATGACATTTTCTATAAACACTCATGGGCAGAAAAATCTCAGGCAACACATAAACAAATGGGGTAATCTGAGGGGAATATAATAAAATGAAAAAAACCCCCATAACCCTACATTTATTTCACAAACTTGTTGAAGCAAGCCACCTAAGGAGAAGAAGAAGAAGCTGAGGAAAAGATGATTATTTGGTGACATTTACTTACTCCGGACATGATATTTTAAAAGGCAAATACAGAAACTGGAACTTGCTCTTTAATTGAGACTCAGGTATTTATTTCAAAGCCGGCTTATCTCTCTGGCTTCTCTGGTGTTTCCATGGTGTTCTGTTTCTACTTCCATTAGTCTGGAACGTGGGTAGCAAGTTGATGAAGATTTTTAATGAGTAAATCCTTTTCTACACCAAATTTTATAGATAATTAAATCTGATTTATAAGGCAAGTTTCAGTAAAAATGAACAAGAGAGGGAGATGAAGGAGAGGTTAAAGTTCTGAGAAAGGTTCCCATAATGAAAAGTGGAAGAGGTGTGTGTGTGTGTGTGTGTGTGTGTGTGTACACAATCTTCCTACCAGGTACCAAACAAAGCTAGTACTAAGTTTTCTGACACAAAATGAGTGTACCAAACCAGATTAAAATGTAATTGGAAAATGTTTAAATGTTAAAAAAAATAAATGAAAATACAATAAAATGTAGATAATGTTAATTTGTGATTTTCTAAGTAAATATACAGTCCTTGGATCCATTTCTATTTGTGTGACGCCACTGATGTAAACCACTTCTTAGGAATATAATATAATAGAATTTTGAGCCAGAAGGAACTCTAGAGGTCATCTAGTCCAACCCAATCTGGAACAGTGAAAAGAATGGATTTAGAGTCAGACAGAGAACTTAGGTTAGAATCCATCCACATAAAACCAACCTGTATATAACACTTTAAAATTAGTAAAATGTTTCATCTATACTATTTTTCAAGTCTCAGTTTGAGTTGATTTCCTAAGAACACATAAAATCTACATTTAGTTGGAACTTAAAAAATGATGCTACCATTTTGAATGTTTAAAACTTATGATTTATTATTATTATTATAATTATTAGGCCCAGACATGCATTTTCATCTGTGTGGGAAACTTCTAATAGGGAAATTCTATCCACTAATACTAATCAACAAACTGACTGCAATTTAATAGTGTTTTCTGAGACTAGAGTTTCTTGGTATACAGACAAACTATGTCACTTAAGGTCACACAGTCTAGAATGTCTTAGAGGCAGGACCCAGGTCTTTCTGATATTAAGGCCCATATTCTATCCATTGTACCATCATCCCTCTCAGTCTAATCATATGATAACAACAATGATCACATTTCTATTTACATTTCTAGTTAGCTAGAAATTTAGGAATCTAGGAAAACTAGGAATTTAAATACTCTATATTTCTTGGGAGGGAAATATTTATTTGGAATAACTGTAATAAATCACTAATAAAATATTCTTTCCTAGTATTTATTCACATTTATTCATTTCTTTTCTTTTTTGTGGGGTGTTGGGGGTTAAGTGACTTGCTTAGGGTCACACAGCTAGTAAGTGTCAAGTGTCTGTGGTTGGATTTGAACTCAGGTCCTCCTGAATCCAGGGCCGGTGCTTTATCTACTGTGCCACATAGCTGCCCCCCTTTTATGCGTGTGCATGTGTATGTGTGTGTGTGTATTCATATTTATTAAGACATCTTGCCTTGCCTTGTTGATGTGCTATGAGCTCTGGAATATTTAACAATCCTACAAATTTACCTGATGACATTTTATACAGTTTACATTTAACTTTCACTAATCCAGCCCAGGAGCAGTACTCAACAGGAGAAAATATATTAAATTTTAAACACTATCAAGACACAAAAATGACAATGAATTATATGGTGTATCAACATTACAAAGCATTTTACATACCTTATCTCATTTAATTGTATCAAATTTCCAGGTCTCTATTCAGATTCTGCCTTAAAAAGGAATCATAGGGGGCGGCTAGGTGGCACAGTGGATAAAGCACCGGCCCTGGATTCAGGAGTACCTGATTTCAAATCCGGCCTCAGACACTTGACACTTACTAGCTGTGTGACCCTGGGCAAGTCACTTAACCCCCATTGCCCTGCAAAAAAAAAAAAAAAGAAAAGAAAAAAAAAAGGAATCATAGGCTCTTCTCGTTTTACAGATGAAGAAACTGAAGTTCATGTTAAAGCTGGTAGAAGCTTGAATTTAATTGGCCTGCCCAAATAGTAGATGTGACTTTCTAGGCTTTTGATTCTTTAATCCAACTATACTACGTGGTTGAGTCTCTTTCTCTTTAAGTAGAAGGGTAGTCCTACTTACTTCAAATAAATCAACCAGCAAGTACTTATTAAACATTTACTCTTCTCTAAGCAGATATATAAAACCAAAACAAAACAGTCTCTAGCCTCATATACATATAGAAGGGATAGTGATTGGACCTGGGATTTGGGGTTTTGTTGGTAGAGGGAATCCTGGTAGGGAAACTCCATTTATCAATGCATATCCACAGCTTCACTACAACTTTTAGTCTTTCTTACCTGGAGTGATGAGGTTAAATGACTTGCCAAAGGTCACACATGTCAAAACTGGGGCTCGAGCCCAGGTCTGCCTGGTGCTGAGGTCAGCTTTCTATCCACTATGCCACACGTCATGGCAAAGGGTATTGTTATTTGCACTAATTCCAGGCTGCTTGGGGTTTCAGACCCTCAGACTCCACTGTCCTTACTGGTCTGAGATAGCCTCAGGTATACTTCTTTGTTTGGCTTCACTGACCCCTGCTGGTTGATGACCTCTGTGTCTTTGAGACCCAGGTGTTAAGGTGGAGAGAAGATAGGCCTTGGGCAGCTTAACTGCTGCCTAGCCTGCCAAGGCTCGATCCTCCTCTTTAGTTCAGCTCATCTGCTGTCAGACTGTGTATTTCTTTTGGGGTTGATCTTAAATTAGCATCTCAAACTTGGATTACTAGCCTTTATGTTCAACTGTCAACATCAGGGGAAAGTAATTAATGAGAGGTAGTATAGAATAGTGAGTAGAATAAAAAGCCGACCCTAGTGTCAGAAAAGTCTGGATTCAAATCTTGCCTCAGATACTCAGGAGCTGTATGACTCTGGGCAAATCACTTAACCTTTTTGAGATTTGGTTTCCTCGTTTGTAAATGAGAATCATAATAGCCATGCCCTCCTCCCCAAAGGGCTGTTGTGAGGTTCCAATTCAATGTGTGCAAAAGGCTCTGCAAACTTTAATATGCCATATACATGTGAGCTCACAGAGCTCACATGTATGGCCTCTAGAGTTGGAAGGAACTTTAGAGGCCATCTATAAGGGCCAAATTTAGTATGGGAAGAGTTAATTGGGTGTCTCACCTTAATATTGGGGTAAAAAAAGAAAAAGCCTCTTTCAGAAACAAAAGAGGCTTATTAATGGGAACAAATTTAAAATAATATCTGAATCACACAAGTGAGATTAATAGAATTGGAAACAATGTATAAATCTCTGGGGTATAAAGGTCCAGGCACCTGAACCTGCCTCCAGCCCAGCCAGCTCTGCCTAAAAACACACACACACACACACACACACACACATATACACACACACACACACATACACACACACACACACACACACACACACACACACAAACTCGCCAACACCTGAAATCTGTAGCTCTAAGGAGAATTAGTTGTAGTCTCATCAGAAATAGGGTATTTAGGGAGTTAAAAAAATCCATTTGAAAATTTAAAGGGAAAACAGCCAATACTTAGCACTGCTTTGGAATTTAAAGGGACAGGCTAGAGGAAAATTTCTTACACAACCAGAAGATCAGAAGATCGAGGTTCAGCTTTCCTCTTCGTGGTCAGCTACCTGTATGGGCCTAAAATTCCAGCTAGACTGCCTAAAAATCAAATGAGTGGTCTACATAAATTATAAGCTTTAGCAGGAGTTTAGACTTTTAAGTATTTATTAAGGAGCATAAGAATTTGGTGAGGAGAGAGAAAGAAGCCAAGATTCCTTCATCTATCTATCTCAGGGAGCCAGCATCTCAGCTCCACTCAGAATGAGGTTCTGGGTGAAAAAGGCTCTCTCGCTCCTTCCTCCTCCCAGAAACCTCCTCTTCAAAAGGAAACAGGGCCATCCATGCACACAGCTCCAAGCTAATTGGCTCTTAGCTTTGATTGACAAGTCCCACAGGTGGTTCTATAGATGTAACTTCTGGACGCTAAAGTCACATGGTCTCTAAATCATATGCTTTCCCCTCATGGCGGGGCTTCCCTATAGTATCTCTACAGCAGGGGTGCCATTCCAATTCTCACACATCTTATCCAATCCTTTCATTTTATAGATGGGGAAACTGAGGCCCACAGAAGTTAAGGGAGAGATTAAGTTGGAACTCAGGTTCTGTGATTCCTTTGTGTTCTTTGCCCTGTGTACCACACCAGGTTATCTCATTCTTCTAATCAGACACAGTCTTAGGACAAATTATTATCTTATTCTTTTATAGGTCATAGTCTATGAACTCTCGCCCAGGTAGATAAAACAATTACTTTTTGCAGTTGAATAAAAAACATAGGATTTAAGTTCATTTTCTGTAGAGTCATATATGAGTTTGACCTCCTCTGCTACATCTCTATACTCTGAAAGCTTTCCATTACATGTAGCCAGGAAATTATAAGTATCTCGTATGGTAACATCTATTTAAAACGTTATTTTTATGTTTTTTTTTAATGGATCAATGTTATGCTTAGGCAATTATGGGCAACAGTTCAGTCTGTGATAAAGTTCCAAATCAAGTAAATTTTATTGGCTGATTTCTCTAATATATTTTGTAGTCTATATTTTTAGCAAGGGATTTACTATTTGGTAGTCTATAAAAGATAGTGAGCTACCAGGTCATGTTGTGCTAAGTATTTGGTAGGTGCTAAATGTTTACAACTCACAGTGATGTTACACAGATTTTACCTTTTCCTTGTGCAGCTTTGGGTGTTCCATCATTGCCTTAATTTTGTTCTGATCTCAATTTCACCTCTTTTCTCATGGGTCTTCCTCTCCCTCTCTTCCTTTCCCTCTCTTCTCCTTTTCCCTCTCCAGAGCTTTCTTTTCCTCTCTCTTTCTCCTCCTCTAACTCATTTCCTCCAACCAACCTGCTCCTACACTGGTAACAGACTGGGGAATACCCAGAGTTAGGATGTTTGTCATAATTCACTACTCTCAGAGTTCTAGGAGTGGTAGCTCATGAGTTCTTACCAGTGTATTTCTCCATCATTAAATTAGCCAAGATGATTCCATTAACTTTTTTTTTTTTTGGCAGGGCAATGAGGGTTAAGTGACTTGCTCAGAGTCAAACAACTAGTAAGTGTCAAGTGTCTGAGGTCAGATTTGAACTCAGGTCCTCCTGAATCCAGGGCCGGTACTTTATCTACTGTGCCACCTAGCTGCCCTGATTTCATTAACTCTTAACCAATATTATTGCAAAATAGAAAGCAAAGCATGAGTAATAATCACATAAGATTCTACACACATATCTAGGGCACGCTTTCCCTCCAATGTACACCAAGTCCATCAATAAGGAGAGTGGTCACAAACTTAAATTACCAGGGCAATGAGACACATATTCAGGGAACATATGTGGCTAAGGTAATTCAGCTCAGGAACTGTGATCATTAATGTCCTTTCTCTTTCTTAGGAACTATCTTCTTGAAGTTCACCAATGTATCTAGCATTTTTGTAGGATGAATGGTTCCATTGCTAAATTGGGCTGCTCTACAGTTGGGTAAGATCAGCTTCTTTCAAGGTCTGCTCAGCTGCCTGCCCCTACTATGCTTGGCACTTGCCCCAGTCAGCTGTGCTTACTCCTACTTTTTGATGGCAACTGAAATCTTTGGTACTTCCAACTTCAGGCTTGGCCAATGTCCTCAGATGGTAGTTTTACGCTCTTTTAGAAAGGTCAGAGATTTAAGACTGGAAGGAGCCTCTCCAAATCTCTTCCCCAGGCTGAGCTCTGATGTTCTTATCTATGTCTCTGGCCACAGGTGGTAGTTCAGAATACATCTTTTCTTCTTCTTTATCTCCTTAGCAATAGGTAGCAGAGGGAGAGGTAAAGCCTCTGTCACCAATCATTTATTCTGACAGAGAACTATAGCCTTATTTCACACAACTCTGAAGCCTGTACTTTTACACTAATACCCTCTCTGGTTCAGAAATGGATTTTCACATTGTTAAACATGACTCCACCTTAAGATGAATAACCAAAATCTCACATCTGCTGGCTGAACTACAATCAGGCAGTACATTTGTCTGATAATCATAAAATAGCTCTGGAGTTCAGTATTCCCAGTTATTAACATCCAAGTTCATCAGTGTTGCATAAGCAAAGGAGCAACTAAAACAGACTACAGAATCAGACTTCACCCTCTACTGATTCCCAAGTTCTGGGGTCTGCTATATGTAAACAAGGACCTAAAACACAGAACTTTGATGGAGCCTTTGTCTTGGGTGATGGCACTCTCTCTTCAATTGCTTAGTGGAAGTTTTACCTTTGCTTTTGTGTTTGCTCCTTTCAATCACCCAAACTGTCAAACTCTGAAAGGAAAGGGACACTTCTTACATTTGAATAATATACTTTGATGACTAATTTCAGGATCCTTAAGGATAACCTTTATGTAACTTCTGCAGGTGAATAAAATGGTTATTCTTTGTAATTGAATAAAAATATTGGGAAGAAAGCTCAATTTCTGTAGGCTCACTAAAACATTTTTTGGGGAGACAACTCCAGTGGTAGAAAGGATGAGAGGAATGCTACATCCTTCTTCCTATTCCCAAAATGTTTGGGTTTCTTCCACTTGAGTTTATATTTTGAGAGTTTTTCACTCCATGTAGTTTGAAGGTAATGAGTATTGGTATGGTGATATCTATTTAAAAGTTGGTTATTATTATTATTAATAATAATAGTAATCAAGAGGTAAGACGGCATAGTGGAAAGAGAATTGCCTTTGGAACCAGGAAGAGCTGGGTTCAAGTTCTTCCTCTTGCACTTACCAGCTGTGTGAGCCTGGGCAAGTCATTTAATTTTTCAGGGCTCTAGTCAACTTTTTAAGACTAAATTTGTTTTTGTTTATTTTGGAGGTAATCAGGGTTAAGTGATTTGCCCAGGGTCACATTGCTAGTAAGTATCTGAGGCTGGATTTGAACTCAGGTTTTCCTGACTCTACGGCTGGTGCTCTATCCACTGTTTTAAGATTATAAATTGTACAGAAAGTGCTGATCTGGATTAATAGAAAGAGTTTCCTCACTGGCTCCTCCTCCTCCTCCTCTTCTTCTTCTTCTTCTTCTTCATAATCATCATAATAAATAACTAGCATTTATAAAGTTGTTCATAGTGTACAAAGCAACTTACAAATATTATCTCATTTAATCCTAACAACAGTCCTGTGAGGTTAATACTATTTTTATCCTCATTTTATTATTTTATATTTTATTTTAAAATATTTATTATTTTATATTTATTTCTTGATATAGAACAAGAAACTGAGGCTAGGACAGGTTAAGTGATTGACTCAGGGTTATACAGCCAAGTAAGCATCTGAGGCAGGGTTTGAACTCAGGTCTTTTGGACTAGTAAGCTGGCTCTCCATGTACTTCACCACCTACCTGGGTGAAATTATAGGTCTAGTCCCTATCTCTGTTCCCAATAATAATTAATGTTAAAGGAGGAGATGGAGGAATGGAAAAGGGGAAGATCAGTCATTTTGAGTGCAGTGGGGATGTTTTAGGTTGAGAACTTTAAGCCGCAGGTACAGTGTTATAAATGGACTTCAGAGACACTTGTATCAGTCATCTGATCCTCCTTTCGTTGATGAGAAATATTTTGGTCTATTAGCAATAAGAAAGATTAACTGAACATTAATCAAACATTTCACGATGAGTACCAAGGTGCATATTTCATTGAAGTTGCCAAGTATAACCCATTGCTATAGCTCAGAAAATGTACGTTCAGTGTGTCTGTTTGGTCTCAGATCACTGAAGTGAAGCTTGACTTCTCAGTAAAGCAGGCAGACCTTAGAAAAGATGTTAAAATCCATATGTGCTTTTTTTTAAAAGGAAGAAATATTTGAACTTTACTTGATATTATTTTACTTACACAGTTACTTTTTCCCCCCTTCTTCTTCTCCCAGGCAATTAATTCCTTGCTGGTACCATGCCTAGAAACAGTAGGAGCAAATGAGTTTCTAGAAGTGAGGTTCTAAATTAGCAATCATCTCGGTGACGTTTGCACTTTGTCAATGTTTTCATTTCAGAGTTATTGCCTCTTTTCTAAAAATACCTCAAGGAAGGCAACATGTAACGAGATAATTCCATGGAAGGCAAACTAGAGTGTAGTGATGCCTGCCAGATTTGGTCCTCTCTAGGATTCCCATCATTCTTTCTAGGATTGGGCATGGGGGAAGTCTGTTCAAAGTAAAGTTATTCTACTCTCTTAGAGCCAATCTCTTTAGGACATCAACTCACCAGGGCAAAACCCTTGGCAAAAGGTCTTGTTAGATTCCAGGTGGCTTGAAAAAAAGATCCTTACTTTCAAAGCTTATCCTTGGAAACCCCATTTTAACACTCAGTTGTGGCAAATAGAAAGGAGGTTTCATAGTGTGTAAATGCCCAGGCAGGGGTGGAGAACTGTTATTTAACTATTTACTAGTATGGTATTATAGCAGCATATAATGAGACAGTCTTACCCAGACAGCAATGAGAAGTAGGGGAGTGTTGGAAATTGAGGATTTATTATTTTTTGAGGCACACTAGGCTGCCCACCATCAGTCAATGGAATTCCCCAGCTCACCTTTGGTGTTTTCCCTGAGGCTCCTGGTTGTTTGCTGTTTCCGCCAGCAGCTTTCCAATGACAGTACTGTTATCAGGGAGCCGATAGGCAAGTGTAATCTGTGAGTCTCTAAGGAAATTTGTACTGACTTTATAATCTGCTTGGCAATGGAACTGTGATTTCACTCCATCCCCGCTACCCTATGGAGCCATAACAGAGGAGTAGGAGGATTCAACTAATTTCTTCGAGGTAAATTTAAAATTCCTCCTGGCAGATTGTGTTGGAGGATGGGGGACTAGATGCAGCTTGTTGAAGGATATCTTGACTTGCACAGAAAAGCATGGTTGGCAAGAACAGATACATGGATATAGATGCTTCCCATTTTAGTGACCGTGGTATGTAGCCCACAAACTTTAGCATGCAACACATATGGAAGATGATAACCGTGACACTGATGAAATGAAACTGATCACTTCTCTTATACCTCCTGCATGGATAGCCAGAGTGAAAGAATTTTGACCACTTAATGGTCAGTCATTTATATGTATAAATGAGAGAGTGATATTAGCATCTTCTCAATAAAATAGTAGTGAGAATTTTAAAAAAAACCACAACAAAACCTCAGAGACAGCTCCTGACAACCTCCGTGAACAGAGTCTCTGCCGTTCTCTTTTGGAGGAGTGGCCAAGTAATCATTCTACTGTCATGAACTAATTTGCAAATTTGGTTTCATTATTCAACACACAAATAGTTATTTAAAACACACATACTTTCATAATAGCAAATAGCCAAAAAGTTCATGATAACCTATAAAAGCCATTCATTGTCTTTCCATATATATTTTAAATTCAGGCATCTTGGTGTCTTATAAAAATCAACAGAGGAAAGAAGAAAGGAAGGAAGAAAAAAGAAGAAAGAACAAAGGAAGAAAGGATGGAAGGCAAGATGAGAGAAGAAAAGATGGAAGGAAAGAAAGAAGGAAAAACAGAAGGAAAGAAGGAAGGGAGAACAGAAGGAAAGAGAGATGGGAGCATAGAAGGAAGAAGGAAGGGAGGGGAAAGATGTAAGGAAAGAAGACAGGAAGGAAGAGAAGAAGGAAGGAAAGAATGAAAGAAAGATGGAAGGAAAGAAGAATGGAAGCAAGACTAGGAGTGGAGAAGGAAGGCAGTATAAAAGGAAGGAAAGAAAGAAGGCAGGAAGGAAGGAAAGAAAGAAATGAGGGAGGAAGGAAGGAAGGAAGGAAGGAAGGGAGGAAAGAAAGAAATGAGGAAGGAAGGAAACCACCTAAAAGGAGTTGAAAATGGGTAAGAATGAGGGGGATTGGGACATGATTTTGAAGTCCAGGGTCAAGAATGGCACCCTGACAAAAATGAAGGCGCAAGGGCTTTCTCCCAAATGGAGTCTCTGGGAGCAATTCACCAATGAGATAAGAGAGGTGAGTCTTATGGAGGAATATCCCACGGTGGGCAGGCTACAGGCATGGTAAGCTGTCCAGGTAAAGGAGAGCTTAGGAAAGTTCCAAGATGAGCCAACAGTAGAGAAGGGAGAGTTTTGAAGCCCAGAAAGTCAGGAAAGTCAGAGACAGATGGAGAAGGAAGGCAGGAAGCTGAAAATTTTTCCTATAGATTGAAGGTAGACCAGAGCCACTGAGCCCTTTCTTTGTCTTAAGTCACAGAATCAGAGAATTACAGAATTTGAGAACTGTAAGGGACCTCAGGGGCCATATGGCCTGACATGCAGCCAGAGAAATTCCCATGATAGTATCTCTGACGTGTGGTCATCCGGCCTCAGTTTAAAACCTTTAAGCTCAGGGCAGCTAGGTGGCGCAGTGGATAGAGCACCGACCCTGGATTCAGGAGGACCTGAGTTCAAATCCAGCCTCAAACACTTGATGCTTATAGCTGTGTGACCTTGGGCAAGTCACTTAACCCCAATTGCCTCCCAATTGCCTCACAAAAAAACAAAAACCAAAAAAACCTTTAAGCTCCACCACTTTTTGAGCAGGCCAATTTACCTTTGGACACCTCTAATTGTTGACTTTTTCCTATAGGGTGGTGGCGTGTGTGTGTGTGTGTGTGTGTGTATGTGTGTGTTTTCTCTGTTTCCCCAGTGCTTTGCATTGTGTCTGGAATATAGTAAGGGCTTAAAGGATGTTTCTTACATTGGCGAATTAGTCTTTTGGGCAAATTCCACCCATTACTCTTGGTTCTGCCTTCTTGGGCCAAGTAGAACAAATCTAATCCTTTCTCAGAATCATGGCCCATCAGATATTTGAAGACAACTATGCTTTCCCTCCTGAGTTTTCCTTTTTTTTGGTGGGGTGATGACGGTTAAGTGACTTGCCCAGGGTCACACAGCTAGTAAATGTCAATCCAGGGCCAGTGCTTTATCCACTGTGCCACCTAGCTGCCCCTAAGTTTTCCTTTCTCTAGACTAAATAGGCCCATTTCCTCCAACAGGTTCTCATGAGACAAGGACTCATTCACCATCCTGGTTGCTCTTCTCTGGATAGTATCCAGTTTATTAATGTCCTTTTCAAACTGGAGCTTAGAACTAGATATAAGATTCTAAGTACTGGCTAACAAGGGTAAAGTGCAGAGGGACTATTATGTCTCTTTATTCCTGGAAGCTGTGCTTTTCTTAATATAGCCCAAGATTGTATTAGTTCTTTTTGATGATTGCTACATCAAACTACTAGTTCATATTGAGCTTGAAGTCCACTAAAACCCTCGAATCTTTTTCAGAACAATTGCAGTCTAACCATGCTTTCCCATCTTTACTTGTGAAGCTGATTCTTTCATATCCAAGTTTTTTTTGTTATTAAACCATTTCAGTTGTGTCTTGACTATTCATGATGCCATTTGGGATTTTCTTGACAAAGATACTGGAGTAGTTTGTCATTTTCTTCTCCAGCTCATTTTACAGAAGAGGAAACTGAGGCAAACAGAGTTAAGTGACTTTCCTGGGGTCACACAGTTAAGTATCTGAAGCTGGATTTGAACTTAGTTCTTTCTGACTCCAGGCCCAGTGCTCTATTTACTGAGCCATCTACCTGCCCCATATCCAAATATAGAGATTTCTGTTTTTATTCATTGAATTCATCTTATTAGATTCAGTACAGCACTCTAGCCAGTCAAGATCTTTTTGGACACTGCTATCATTCATTGTATTAGCTATCCCTCTCAACTTTGTGTCATCTGCAAATTTGATGAGTATTTCCTTTATATGAGTCAATGAAAAAAATATTCAACAGTACAAATCCATAGGATACTCCCTTGGAGACTTCCTGCCCTGCTGATACTGAATCATTAATAATTACAGCCCCCTCATCTACTAGATTAGTAATGCTGTCCAAAAAAAGTAAATGAGGTTACCGTAACCTGTTCTTGACAAATCTGGCTCTTTGAAACTCCCCCTTCACTTTCTAAGTGTTTGCCAACACTTTCTTTAATCATCTGTTGTAGGTTTTTTGCAAGCATTGAATTCATATGGTTTGCAAATTATATTCTCTTCCCTTTTTTTGAAGCCTGGGGCAATATTTGGCCTTCTCCAATCTTATAAACCCTTTTCCATTTTCTGAGTTTTCACAGATCACGGCAGTGGCTCAACAATCCCATCCATTAATTCTTTGGGAAATCAAGGAAACAGTTCCTCTGGGACAGGTGACCTGAGTTCTTGAAGAATGGCTATCTCTCTTGCAATCTCCCTTCTTTTCTTGCATATTGACCCTTAGTAACTTTTGTTCTATCATTTCCCCTGAAAAGTCAATTACCTTGGTAGAGGAAACAGAAACCTAATACGAAATGAGTGACTTCACCTTTTCACTCTTTAGTCAGTTATCACGGCTCCATCCTGTTCCTTTCCCTACCAAAGAGCTTCTTTATTTGATCTTTATTTTCTCCTAATATAACTAAACATTTCTTTTTGTTTTCCTTAGTCTCCCTCACCAGCCTCAGCTTATTTGTTTGTTTGTTTGTTTGTTTTTTTTCAGGGCAATGGGGGTTAAGTGACTTGCCCGGGGTTACACAGCTAGTAAGTGTCAAGTGTCTAAGGTCAGATTTGAACTCAGGTCCTCCCGAATCCAGGACTAGTGCTCTATCCACTGCACCACTTAGCTGCCCCCTCTTGTTACTGTTTTTATAAGAAAGTACAACACTCATCTCCATCCTCTGATAGATACCTGCCCTTCCTTGCTTCCATCTTTGGTACCTTTCTTTTTAAAATATAAAATGGGGGGCAGCTAGGTGGCGCAGTGGATAGAGCACTGGCCCTGGATTCAGGAGGACCTGAGTTCAAATCCGACCTCAGACACTTGATACTTACTAGCTGTGTGACCCTTGGCAAGTCACTTAACTCCAATTGCCTCACCAAAAAAACAAACAAAAAAAAAAAACAAAAAACTAAGTTGGTTAGTGACTTCCTGTGCACCTTGGTCTTTACAGACAAATTGATTTTTTTTCTTTCTCACTGGAATTATTTCCCTTTCCCTTTTTCTTCTGAATTTCATTCTTGAGTATATTTCACCTGTCCTGGGCTCATTTTCTTTATAGCATTTTAGTCCTACCTTTTTCTCTGAATCCTTTAAAACCTTCTTTCCCCAAATCTAGGTTGTATGCTAGATTGCTCCTGGATTTCTTCTCCTTTTGGAGGAAATGGTTGCTTCCTTGCCAGAGTTTCCATCATTTCTACCCCAGTAAACCATTCACCTGTGTTAATGAGAATCAGATCCAGAATATGATTTCCCCTTTTTGGTTCCTCCACTTTTTGAAGGATGAGATTATTACTAATACAAGTTTCTATTATTACTAATAGAACCGTTATTAGCTGCTCTGCTTTTCACTGAGAGAGAACTCTTGAAGATCTAGGGATAATCAATACTCCCCATCACTACTATATCATGCCTCTGTGTCACACTTGCAATATTTCCCAAACAATGCATCTATTTCTTCTTTCTGTCTAAGTGGTCTATAGCAGGGATTCTTCAACTTTTTCCACTGGCAACCTCTTTTCACCTAAGAAATGTTTATGTGACCCTGGGCATGTAAGTATATAAAATACCTATACATAACTTTATTGTTGACAAATTTTTGTGACTCCCACATTCACTTCCACTACCCCAGTGGGGATCACAACCCACAGTTTAAGAAACTTTTGTCTATAACAGAGGTGTCACCTATGTGGCCCACAATACCTCTGAGTATAGCCTAAACCAGATTAGAATAGAATTAGGAAATATTTATTAATTTTTTTAGCAACAAACATTTATTTTATTTTTTCCAGTTACATGTAGTTTTCAACATTCATTTTCATAACTCTAAATAGAGTTCCAAATTTTTCTCCCTCCCTCTCTCCCTTTCCTCCGCCCTCCACAAGATCACAACCAGGTTATATATGTACAATCCACAAATGTTCTTTTTATCAGTTCTTTATATGGGGGTGCATAGTAAGCTTCCACATTAATTCCTTGGGATTGTCTTGGATCATTGCATTGCTGAGAGTAGTTAAATCATTCACAATTGCTCATTGGACAATACTGCTGTCACTATGCACAATGTCCTCCCAGCTCTCCTCACTTCACTATACATCGATGTTCATTTGTCTTTCCATGTTTTTTGGGGATCATCCTGTTTGTCATTAACTGTAGCAGAAGACCATTCCACTACAATCATATAGCACAGCTTTTGAATTAGGAAATATTTAATAAAATAAATAAAAATATAACTTATATAAAGTGTTCTGTCAATCTAAAAACACTATCTAAATGCTAGCTATTATTATAGAGCATCATTGAAAGAACAGTAGTAAGTAACAGAGAAGCTTGGGATCATTAAAAACATTGCATAGTTTCCTGAAGGCAATCCAGTCCTCCCTTATCCTCTTATTTCAATTCTGGTCCAGATTCATTATTATTTACTATGTGTATCTACTATATATGTACTGATAGATCAGGCAGCTTGGTGGCACAGTTGATAAGAGTTCTGGGCCTGGAGTCAAGAAAACTCATCTTCCTGAGATCAAATCTGGTCTCAGACACTAGCTATATGACCTTGGGCAAGTCACTTCTCCCTGTTTGCCTCAATTTCTTCTTCTGTCAAATGAGCTGGAGAAGGAAATGCGAACCACTCCAGTATCTTTTCAATGAAAACCCAGAATAGCAAAAATTTGCTATGGATGGAGTGCAGGACTTTGAGTCAGGAAGACCTCAGTTCAAATCCTGTCTCAGGCAATTACTAGCTATGTGATCCTGGGAAAAACTTAATCTCCTTGTATCTCAGTCTTAAGAGTAAGAATGAGGATGATAATAATATTCACCTCCCGGTGAGGTTGTGAGGATCAAACAAACTAACATTTATAAAGTGTTCTGCCAGTCTTAAAACACTATCTAAATGCTAGCTATTATTATCAAGCATCATCAAAAGAACATTAGTGTGTAACAGATGGACTTTCATTTCAGGGAGAAGCTTGGGATCATTAAAAGCATTGCACAGTTTCCGAAGGGCAATCCAGCCCTCCCTCATCCTCTTATTTCAATTATGGTCCAGATTCATTGTTATTTACTATGTGTCTCTACTATATATGTACTGATAGATCAGGCAGCTTGGTGGTACAGTTGATAGAGTTGATAGAGTTCTGGGCCTGAAGTCAGGAAGACTCATCTTCCTGAGATCAAATCTGGCCTCAGACACTTACCAGCTATGTGACCCTGGGCAAGTCACTTCATCTTGTTTGCCTCAGTTTCTTCATCAAATGAGCTGGAGAAGGAAATATGAACCACTCCAGTATCTTTTCCATGAAAACCCCCAATGGTAGCATGAGAAAAATGATTAAACATTATTGAAAAATGACTGAACAACAATAACACTGTCAAACTTTGGAAAAGGTACATTCCTCATGCACTTCTTTTTTTCCCTCTGTGGATATTAGGCTTAACCACTATGAGAGATTATGGATCTCATTTAGGAGAGGCTATTAGGTCTCTGAGTTCCAGCGCTTAATGCAATTCATACAATATTACCTGAAATCAGATCATCTTGAGGAACTAATTGTCCATAGATAATCTCTCTTGTATTTAAATTCTGAACTGGACATTCTCTAGGGTAGTGTGAAATTTCTCTGGTGAGCATATGTCTCTCTCTTCTATGCCTTACTTGATTTTTTTAAAAAAAGTATTTTATTTTCCCCCAATTACATGTAAAAAGAATTTTAACATCTATTTTTAAAACTTTGAGTTTCAAATTCTCTCCCCTCCTCCCTCCCCTCCCTGCTTTGAGATGGCAAGCAATTCCATATAGGTTATACATGTGTCTCACTTGATTTTAATAATCAGAGCCTCATCAAGCAGAGTCATCTCTATTGTTACATCTTTCAAGGAATATTATATGATTTTGACATGTGCTAGGGAGACAATTCATTGAAACAGAGCCTTTATAAGGTAGTATTTTGCTCCACTGAATCAAATACTCAGAAAACACTAAGACAAGTAGGGTAATTTATTCTCTGTACCTTTCAGTCAATCATACAGCTAAAAAGCTGTGGTCTGCCATTGAACATCATTCACAAAAGCCTGTCTATTACCCTTTCTCAACTTTTGCAACACTGGTGGAAGTACATATGCAAGGACCCTGAAGGTTGTATTGGGCAATCTAACACCTGAAGATCAGGAGGGCAGGCATCATAATACTGTGAAGATATGAAAGGTGCCAAGCTTCTTTCTAGCAGTTCACAATTGGAGGGCCAAAACTATGTGAACCATAGCTAGGCTGTTTTAAGATCTCTAAGAATAATGGGAGAGGAGGTTACAGATACTGTCTGATAATGCTTATAGATGGAGGCTATTTAATATATGTGGGGCAACGAGGTGGCACAGTGATAGAGTGCCTGGCCTGGAGTCAGGAAGACTCATTTTCCTGAGTTCAAATCTAGTCTTAGACACTTACTGGTGGTGTAATCCTGGGCAAGTCACTTAACCCTGTTTGCCTCACTTTCCTCATCTGTAAAATAAACTGGAGAAGGAAAGTATCCTTCCCAAGAACAACTCAAATGGGAAAGTGGAGAGTCAGACATGACTGAAAAACAAGTGAACAACAACTTAATGTGTATTTTACATATTTCTGCTATTTTTTTCATAGTATGTTTCTGTGCAACCTATGTTTAGCAGAGTGCCTGGCACATTGTGAGTGCTTAATAAATGTTCCTTGACTGACTGACTATTGAGAGGCAGCATGGCTCAATGGCTCAATACAGCTGGCCTTGGAGATAGAAGAGATGGATTCAAGGCCTACCTCTGACATAGTATGACTGTCTGACTCTGCAAAAATCATTCACTCTCTTAGTGTCCTAGGTGACTTTCTAAAACTATAAATGGCAGAGAAGTGGCTGACCTTACATGGACGGACAGACATGAAGAGAACTTGTAGGAGATAGTAAAAGTCACCCCCAGCTTCACAGCATTCAATGGAAATACCTTGGGAATGAAACAGTCATAGTGAATGAGCTAATCAGTCAACAAGCATTTATTAAGTGCCTACTATGTGTCAGGCAGTGTGCTCAGCACTGGAGATTCTTGTTCATCCTTCATTCTCTAAGAGGATCGAGGACATCATGAGGATGATGTCTTGACTTGTGTGCAAATTGGATTTAAGTGAGGAAGAGCTGAGCAAAGTCATCAGCCTTACTGTCTCCTCCAGTCATTAAAGTCCAGTGGCAAGACAAAAGTCAAGACGACTGGCAATGTCCCTGCTGGAGATGCAAAGAAAGATAATAGACAAGTCCCTTCCCTTGAGGAGCTCCCATTTTAATAAGGGGGACAATGGGCAAACAACTATGTACACACAAGCCATATACAGAATAAATTGGAAATAGTCCACAGAGGGAAGACACCAGCATTAAGGGATATAGAGAAAGACTTCCTGTGGAAGGTGGGATTTTAGATGGGACTTAAAGGAAGCCAAGAGGTAGAGATGAAGAGGGAAAGACTCTCACTTTCTTTCCTCTTGATTCAGCTTAAAAATCACATTCTTTCCCAGGCAGCCGGGGCAATGGTGCACACAAGGGTTATCCTGAGAGTTCCATCTAGGTGTCAGAGATAATCAAGAAGGTCACGCATGTATTTGCATTAAAAGTGAATGTGATTTACATGTCTTTGCATATCCACATGTACTATGCATACAATTATATAGGAGGTACAGTCTGCTCTTGGCTGATTTTACTATGCTTAGGGTAGTTATTTCTTTATTTTTTTCTTTCCTTTGTTCTCTTTTACTTATCTCGGAGGTAGCTATTCTAAATGGGAAATGTAGGGCAGAGAGAGGGGAGAGAAACATGTGGAACCCAGAGGAGGATGGGGGTGAGTGGGGGTCAGACTGTGTGCCAGCAGATATATCTGCCAGACCAGACTTTAGTGAAACTGGTCCATCGTGGTCTGTTTTTAGTCTAAAAACAGTTCAAGAGCGTGGGTAGGAGGAATGAGGTGAGAAGGCTATGTGACAGAGGAGAGCTACTGGTAACCTGTAATGACCTACAAAAAACAAAGATGCAGTTACTGTTCTCTCTCCCCCCATCCCAATCTGTTTCTTTTTCTAACCTTTGCAAGAAAAAAAGTGATTTGGAAGAATTGGAGTAACTCAGGAGGGATACAGAATTTTCAAAGTAGAAGGGGCTGAAAGAGACAACTTAGTCTTCTATTCTTATTTTATCAATGAGAACAATGAGGGCTAGAACATAATTTCTTATAGCTCCATATTTTTATTTTGTGGGGCAATGAGGATTAAGTGACTTGCCCAGGGTCACACAGCTGTGTTTCAAGTGTCTGAGGATGGATTTGAACTCAGGTCCTCCTGAATCCAGGGCCAGTGCACCACTTAGCTGCCTGGTCTTAGCTCTTGTATCACCAAGTGTTGGTGATTTCTGTGATCTCAAGTCAATGAGCATTTATTAAGTTCTTACTAAGTGCCAGGTGGGCCAGCCAGCTGGCATGGTGGATAGAGAGCCAGGCCTGGAGTCAGGGAGACTTGAGTTCAATCTGATCTCAGACCCTTATTAGTTATGTGATCTTGGGCAAGTCACTTCACCCTGTTTGCCTCTGTTTCCTCATCTGTAAAGTGAGCTAGAGAAGGAAATGGCAAACCATTCCAGTATCTCTGCCAAGAAAAAAAGGGTTGGACATGACTGAACAATAACAATATGTACCAGGTACCGTGCTAAACCCTGGGAATATAAATATAATTCTCATGAGAGAAGAGAACACATAGAGGAAAGCTGAAAAGCAGAGATGGGGATTTACATGGGGCTATGGTGGAGAAAGAAGCGGAGAGAGTTGGGACTGGAACCTGAGAGGAATGAAGGAAGGAACAGAGTTAGTCTGGGTACTGGCTTAAAATGGAAGGTCCTGAAGGAATTGACCAATCAGAGCAATGGGCTGTACGGGCAAGGCTTCTGGGTCAAGGTAGGAATAGAAGTATGGAGAGTCACCTCCTTGAATTAAGATCTTGAGGATACCTTGTTATCGACATTTTCTGCATTTTTATATAGGCATATAAGGCCATGGGTTTTGATACTGACCTCTTTCTTGTGTGAGAGACATAATTTGGGGGTAATTAATCATTTTATTAATCATGCTAGCAATAATTAGTAAAAGGGGACAGTGACACTCTTGAATGCCGGAGACCCCTCATGGAACCCACTCAACGCTTATATGCTCTTGGAAGAGTTGATGTTCCTGAGGGTGGCAATCAATTCTGGCTAACAAGTAATGAAAGAATGAATATTGTAATGAGAGGTGGGCTAATTCTAATAAGGGTCTGGGGAATGTGACTCTGATCACTCAGTCCTGGTCAAGGTGACTTATCTATATCCATATCACCACATCTAGGGTAATCTAGACAAATGAGAAAATCCACATTTTCCCAGACCTGTCTGAATAAAATACAATGGACCAGAATCCATCAATTCATCTAAACTAAAATTTCTTTACCTTTTGAACAGATTTGAATTTTCCCTTTATTATCAGCCCATGGACTTCAAAGGCTTCCTGAATAACCTACAGGGGCTGATTTCTGAATGAGGAAGTAGAAAAGGGGAAAAAAACCTTAGTCCTAATTCAATAATTGGTTATTAATATAAGAGAGAAATAATAATTTCTCTCACTCAGATTTACTCTCTTTTGAACTTTTGTGTAGCTCTACTTCCATTTTTTCCATAGTGTAGCTATTATCTAGATGTGTCAAGTATATCATAGAGGAGATTATTATTCTGATATATGTCAGAGTAGATGACCTCAGAGCCACCTTCTGCTCCTAAATTCTGAGATTCTTTTGTATACAAAAAAGTATACAATATACATTGAATATACTATACAATGCTGTCTCCTGGTTTAAGGAAGTTTACCAGAAAGACAGGCTAATCTCTTGCCCTCCTTCCTCAATATTTTCTAACAATTATAAATTCTAAAATTCTATCAATTAAATATTCATTTGGTTTGGTGGAATAATTTCTTAAAAAAATGCAAATACCTGTGAAGGGACTATCCATTTGAACATAGGTGTGCATTTAAGGCATTGATTCCTCCAGCTTTTTTTTTTTCGTCTCTGTGTTCCTTCCTTTCTTCATTCCCTCCTTCATCCTCCCTCTCCTTCTCCCCACTTCTCTCCATCACATAGCATAGGACCTTGTACATGTTGATGTTGCTGTTCAGTCTTTTCAGTCGTGTCTGAGTCTTTGTGACCCCATTTGGGGTTTTCTTGGCAAAGGTAGTAGAGTGGTTTGTCATTTCCTTCTCCAACTCGTTTTACAGATGAGAAAACTGAAGCACACAGGATTATGTGACTTGCCCAGGATCACACAACTAATAAATATCTGAGGCCAGATTTGAACTCAGGAAGATGTCTTGATGACTCTAAGTCCAGTACTGTATCCACTAAGTCACTCAGCTACCCTTATATTGCAGGTGCTTAATAAGTGTATAGTGCATGGAGTGGAATTGAATGACAGGATCAGAATTAAGGAAGACAGTTAGAAGGCCATTGTTCCTTACTTTTTTTTTTTAAATAACAGACTTGCCTGGATTTACTGCTCTCTGTTTCTATTTCCTTTACCATTCACTTTTTAAAGCAATATGCCTCAGAACCTCACCACTGAAGCCCATTTCTTAAGCCCTTGATTTTTCTTCACTGAGGCAGCAGTAGGAATTAGTTACTGTGGAATTATTTAAGAACACCAATTTGCTTGCATTTAATTAATTAAAACACAGAACTGGAATCTGAGAAAAATTAAGTAAACAAAAACATTGTCACGCATCAGAGGAATTTTACAAACATATCTGGTGGAACCTGTTAATTAGGTTTTTCCCTTGCAAACCATTTATCTTTTAACGACTTGGCCTAATACTTGAGGTTTCCTCCTTGTCTCTACCCATTCATTGGGTTTTATTTTCTCAATCTATTTCCAATGGGGCTTCAATACCTTAAATGAAAGGACATATTAAAATAATGTTGTATAATAAAATGTCACGCAATATTCTGGTATTAGTCCTTCAAAAGGGCCTGGGGGATCATTAGAATATTGATTGAAAAAATTCTATTTTCTAAGCTGAAACTAGACAAACAATCTGACTGTGGCCAGTGACTTTTTAAATCCAAAAGAAGATAATTCAGAAGATATTTAAAATAATTATATACATTCGGGGGTGTGAATCTTAAATTTAGGCATCACACTAGATTCTTGAGCCTACTGATCAGTATCTGCCTCCCTCAAAACATTTAGGTTGGGTGCTTAGGGTTATAGAGCATCAGGAGAGAATCCGGTGATTTAAGAAAGAGGTGAGGTCTTCGTTTAAGTCTTTTATTAAATCTCCTTATGGAAAGTAAGGACATACTGATGAACATCTCAAATTTTGGCTCTGTAGTTTTAGCATCAGAAATTTCTACACCATCTTGAGAGATTTCCCCTGGAATGAGGGGTTACTGCCTTACCACTGTCTCTCATTTTATTAGGATTCACTAACCCCACCACTATCTCCTGCTTTAATTCATTCTCTGAGGAAGAGGTAGCCCTTCTCCTTGCCCCTTTACATATAACTTTGATTCTATCCCTTCCTGCTAGCTTATGGCCCCCACTATGATCTCCTACCCCCTACCTTTAGTTTCTCCTTATCTCCAACTTCCTTCTCTATTTTCTACAAATGTGCCCGTCTCCTCCATCCTTTAAAACATTACTACATCCTACCATTCTTTCTCACTATTGTCTTAGATATCTCCTCCCTTTTTCAGCTAAAATTCTTAAAAGAGCTATCTATACTCTGTGCTTCCATTGTCTCCCCGCTCAGTCTCTTGTAAACACTCTAAAATCTGGCTTCTGATCAGCTGAAATTGTTCTCTCCAAAGTTACTACTGTGGTGGTCTCTAAATTGTCAGACTTAATGACTTTTTCTCAATTCTTTTCTCTCGGAGACATTTGATACTCTTGACCACTTTCTCCTACCTGAGTTTTTTGTGGCACCGCTCTCTCTTTGTTCTCCTCCTCCTTCTCACTCTCCTTTGCTAGCTCATCATTTATATTATGCCCACCTTCTGTGGGTATCTCCCAAGGCTCTATCCTGAGCCCTCTTTTATTTCTTATTTATATTCTCTTGGTGACCTCAACTCCCATTATCTCAAATATCATATATGATATATATGTACACATTATATATATATGATATGACATATGATATATGATACACACACATTCATAAACACATATATCCCTGATCTATCTCCTGATTTCCAGTCCATAGCAAACTATTGAACATTTTGGAACTGAATGTCCTGTTGGCATCTCAAACACATGTCTAAAACAGAACTCATCATCTTTTCTCTAAAGTCTGTCCTAAACTTTTTCTATTGCCTCCTCCAAGAATACCACAATTCTTCCAATAACATTGAATTGCAACCCCAGTGTCATTCTAGACTCCCCTTTCTCACCCTATCTATCTAATAATTCCCATATCTTATAAGTTTTATGTTCACTTATCATATTCATTTTTTTTTTTTTGCAGGGCAATGGGGGTTATGTGACTTGCCCAGGGTCACGCAGCTAGTAAGTGTCAAGTGTCTGAGGCCCGATCTGAACTCAGGTACTCCTGAATCCAGGGCCGGCACTTTATCCACTGCGCCACCTAGCTGCCCCTCCTCTATTCATTTTTTATTCTTTTAACATTTTTTTTTATATACCTCTATTCTTACATTTACACTGTAGCTTAGATTCTAAATGCCTCTTGCCTCGACTATTTTAATAGCCATCTACTTGGTTTGCATATAGCCAGAATGATTTTCTTAAAGCATAAGTCTGATCATGTCGCATCACTATTCAATAAAATCCAGGATCAAGTATAGACTCTTGTGAAGTTTAAAATTTAATGTGTGGTCCTGTCCCAAGTGTGGGGAAAATTAGCTAGGGTGTACTTATAAATTAGAAGCTTTAGCACCAGTTTTGGGCATTAAGCATTTATTAGTAAAAAGAGAACACCTGGGTCTGAAAGTAAAGAAAAGACCTATCGAGTCTAGTGTTCCCGCCTTGCCTGGTTCTTTCTCAATTTCTCCACCACCAGCCTGTTCCTGAGATGAACTGCCTGAGGAAGCTTCCTCTGTATCTGAAGGAGAGGCGGTCCTTCCACAGTGCTTCAAGCTAATTGGCTAGCATCACCCAAATCCATTGGTTCACTGGACTTGAGGGTGGTCCTATGTTGAGGTCAGAGTCCACAGTCTCTGAGAACACACCCTCCTGTGGGCTAGGCAGGTGTGGCTTCAATTGAATTAACTTTAAGTGAGTTAATCAGTGAAGTCAGTCAATCTCAGTCAGTCCAATCAATCCAAATCAATCCCCTCCAGCGGGGGCGTTGGCAAAGCCCATTATTTTCTCACACTCTATTTGACATTTAGCTCTCTTCCCAACCTTGCCCCTTCCTTTTTCTCCAGTGTCTTTACATCTTCTTACACTTTGCTCCCCTCCATACACCTAACAGTCAAGCCCTCTTGGTTTACTTATTGTTCCTCATATACAATGTTTCATCTTCCATTACCATGTCATTGTATTTTCTATCCCCAAGGCTAAGAGGTTCTCCTTCCCCACATTGTTGCTTCCTTTGAGATTCAGCTCAAATGCTACTTTCTTAAGGGGGTCTTCTCTCCCCTACCAGCTGCTAAAGCTTTTGCCTCTAAGGTTACCTTGTATCTACTTCTCATGTATCTTGTATATACCTATATATGTACGTGTGGTCACCCCCACTGGAAGGTAAGCTCCCTAAGAGCAGGGACTGTTTTTCCTTTTTCTTTGTATTCTCAGTGCTTATGACAGTACCTATCAAACAGCAAGCATTTACTAGATGCTTTTTGACTGCTTGATTGAGTGATGCTGCAGAAGGAACATTGTTTGAGTATGATTTGTTCTGGATGACTTAGGTCTCCTGTCTTTGAGATCTTGTAATTCTTTGACTTGAAGGACATAATTAGATTTGCTAATTTGATACAGGTTGAGATAAATTACTTCCAAGGAATAGCTTTCTCTTGCAACAAGGACAGCTGTTGGCTGAGGTAAGCCAGAAGACTCACCAACCAAAATTTCAAGTTCTTCTCTATGATTATAGATTCAAAATATGTAAGACACAGACAAATCTTACAGCTTATCTAAATTTAGCCTTCCTTTTTACCAGATGAGAAAACAAAAGGCATAGAATTAAAATTATTTGGCCAAAGATATGTAATGCATTAGTTGCTGAATCAACTAATGCACAATTTTCTTACCTCTATTCCATTATGCCATACTGTATTTCCATTTGAACAGATGGTCAGGAACTATTGTCATTCTGTACTCCCTGTTCTTATTCCCATATTGCCATACTCATCCCGATGGGCCACCTTTTGGTTGGCAACCTAGGTTGACTGGTGGGCCTATGAATCTTTTATGGGTCTTTCTATGTGGGCTCCACATGGCAGAAAAGTGGATCATGGAGTGGAACATTTCTTTGAGAGAGAAAGCACACTCAAAACTCATCAGAAGATTGAGGGATCACTCTTCAGAGAGTATGTAGCCAGTATATCAGTTGGCTTTTCAAGGGGAGTCAGTGTTTAGTATGATCTTGATTCTTTGCCCCCCCCACTTCAATTTATAGTTATTGACACCTTTGGGCTATGTAGGCTTTGAAGATGCCTCACCCTATAACTTGTTACCCAGAGAAACTTTATAAGGTCTCCCTGTATTAGTTTGTAATTTTTCTAGTGACCATGAGCATGAATATCATTAGATAGATACAAATTAAATGATAGATTTATTAAATATTTGCATAAAAGAATGTTAGCCATGATATTCTCCCTTTAAAGGCCAAACAGAAAAAAATGTCTCAGGAAGACTATGATTGAAGATACCTGCTTCTCTATTGTTGGAGAAGGGACAGGGTCACATCTCGATTCTGAGTAGGTCCCAAAGTATTTTCCTTATGTTAAACCAGGCTCACTTCCATTTTTTCTCCTGAACCATTTAAAGAACCAATGAGCACAGAAAAACAATTGGAAAACTCTGGGTTGCTAAGGAAACCAACTAATCAGCATCCATGTGCTCTCAGTTGTGTTTCTGTGGCAGGGTATACAGGGCTGGAGGCTGAAGGCTCTGAAGACCTGCCATTTCATGTCAGCATGAGTGAGGAGAATTGAAGGATTGGCAGTGATAGAAGTGTCAATAGTTAAAGCTGTAATCACAACTTTAGGAGAGATCAACACCTACTGCACAAGAAGATTTAAAATCCAATAAATAAAGCTAAATGGAGCTACTATACTGAACAGGGGTGGGAAGCCATGGTTTGCTGGCAATATAGAACATCATTGCATAATGGCTGAACACAACTAGCATGCTGGGTAAGGCAGTGTGAAGCCCAGCCTGCGAAAAGCCAAAGAGGATATGTGAAATGATTTGACCAAGTTATA
Organism: Dromiciops gliroides; assembly: GCF_019393635.1. Lineage (NCBI taxonomy): Eukaryota > Metazoa > Chordata > Mammalia > Microbiotheria > Microbiotheriidae > Dromiciops > Dromiciops gliroides. The sequence goes on along the minus strand of NC_057864.1, from coordinate 420,483,956 downwards.
TTATTTGCAGGTGCCTTTGTGTGCTCTTGGTCTGGTTTGTAGTTTATTTAGGGTATGTGGGGAGGTGAAGGTTGGAGCCCAGGATGGCAGTCAGTGGAAATGTTGCCACTGATTGCAAATTTGGACTGATGCCCAATGGAGCCAGACTGTGGTCCAGACTCCATAGGTGGTTTCTAGATCTGGCTGACAAAAGGCAATTGGGAGGAAAAGGCTCACAAAGCCTTTTAAATCATATTTGGGTAATCTTGCTCAGAATGCCAAAGACTAACCCTGTGACTTATTTGATTGAAAGTAAAGCTGTGGGAGAATGCATGTGTTGGTGCTTCTGCCAACACAAACATATGAGAGCGAATGCCAATATACACATACATATCTCTATATGTGTGTGTCCACAAAGGCAGTGTGGCTCAATGGCTAGGGCACAATATTTGAATTTGGACACATGTAGATCACCATGCACATGTGATGAAGGCAGTATAGGATAGTGGATAGAGCACAGGATTTGAATCTGTCTTCTGACACTCTGTGGTACATCCCAACTTCAAGTAACTGTAACTACCACCACCCTCCCTGCTTCCAAAGAGAGAAAGAGATATGTCTCTGCTGTTCAAGTCACACTTGGTGTTCTTGCTCATTGCTCTGTTTTCCTTCTTTTCTTGCTATTAAAAAAGATGAAACTGTCTTTTAGAAAGGGAAATTGCAGAGATAATTATTTTAAGATAAAATACTAAATACTGCAGTGGTTTAGAGCTCCTGATTGTGTTTTAAAATTAAAGGAGGGAGTCCATGGGCTTGGTTTGTGTAGGTATTCTCAATTAGGTGAAGCTTTAGCTCTCCCTACAGGCTTCAGTTTCAGTAGCTGCCTAAGAGGAAGAGAATATCAGAAGTCACAAACTATCCCAAAGGATTCATCAAAGACAATGATTTTCTTTGTCCAAAAGAAAGTCACAAGCTGTCACCTGGGTCAGTGGTAAGGCTGGGCAAAGTCCTGCTGCAGTCGGTATTTTATCTCTTGATTGAGGCTACTCTGTCTTTCTTCATCTTTGTCTCTCTGTTTGCAGTCCCTGGCTCCTCACTGAAAACATTCGAGAATTAAGACAAAACAAAGAGAAGAAAAAAAGCACCCGATATAAAGCACCACCCAACACTGGAGAAAAGAAAGAACCAAAGAAACTGCTTGGTGCCTCTCAAAGGGCGGAATCTCTCCAGGCTCTCTGCTCCTGGGAGTAAAAATTCTGCAGGGGGCTCCTGGACCAGTACTTGCTTTAATATATCCCTCTCCCAACACCGCCTGCCAGCCCCCTGCTGGTAGGGTTATGGATGAAAAAAATATTAGCACAAGAACTTGAAACAAAAATAAAACCCACATAGTCTTTCTTCCAAGACAGACTTTACTTACAAATAATCTTTGTGCCATATATCATATGTATATATGTGGAGGGTTTGTGTTTTGTAGGTATGGACAACTCTTTGTGTGAGAATTCCTTCTGCCAACACAAAATCACAACCCATCTGTGACAGGTAAGTCCTAGGGAGGTGCATGAGGCACATAGAATTTAGGTGACTGGACCAGAGGTCAAGTGGCAAATAATTGCCCAAAACAGACCTTGAACCCAGGTCTGGTTGATTCCAAAGTCATCATTCCATCTACCATGCCACACTGTATTGTGTACACTTATCATACTTGGAACTAAAAAGTGCCATTAAACAGGGATCAGTCATGGCAACTCTCTACCAAAAGAGTAGTAATAACTCCTGGTGAGCTTCTGTTTCTCAAAAGAGAGACTTCTAAAAACAGTCCCACTGCAGAGAGAACTGTTATTATTTATGGCATGCCAGACAAATACTGAGTCCTTAATAGACCTTTGAAAAATGTATTCCCTTTCTTTGCACATTCCTTGGAATCGGAGGAAATAGACAAAGTAGTACCATGGGACTTTCAGCCAAAGACCTGCATCTTGAAATGGGCTTTGACAGAAGTGATGTAGAGTAAGCTATTTCAAGCCCAGGTAGAAGCCTGAATAAATATCTGAGGGTCAGAGGTAATAATAATTAATAATAATAACTAACATTTATACAGTGCTATAAGATTTCCAAATTGCTTTCACATGTGATCTCATTTAATCCTCACAATAACCCTTTGAAGTAGGTTCAATTATTATCTCCATTTTAAAGGTGAAGAAATTGAGAAAGTGATTAACTCAATCACATAGCTAGTAAATATCTGAGGGAAGATTCAAACTTAGATCTTTCTGACTACCTGTCGAGTATTCTACCCACTGTGACACCATTCCTATCTAATTGCCTGTAAATAAAGGAATAAAGGATGACCAAGGGAATGGAGAGAACTAAAGTGGAATTTTAGAACTGGAAAACTAGGAAAATGACCTAGTGTTCTCTATATTCATTTCCCATGACATTTGAGGCTGGGCCATACAGTCTTGAATAGTAAACAAAAATGAGTCATGCTTCTTGCATTTAAAAAAATGGCTAATTGAACATATGGGCTAATTTTAATTGAATTGGTATGGTTAGATTTCTCTCACCTCATGCCTCCTGCAAATGGACCTCTGCTTGTTAGGTTTCATGCAGTCTCAAGTGGACACATGCTCAGTGAAAAGGAGAAGGAATAAGTTAGAAGTTATAGCCACACACACCACATACATACATAGTCTATAAATGAGTCTGAGGGCCCTCATCTTATTACTGGCCAGTTATCCTTTTTTGTTCTTGTTGTTGAGTCATTTTAGTTATGTATGACTCTTTGTGACTCTATTTGGGGTCTTCTTGGCAAAGATACTGGAGTGGTTTGCCATTTCCTTCTCTAGCTCACTTTACAGATGGGGAAACTGAGGCAGAGTTAAGTGACTTGTCCAATAGCTAATAAGTGTCCAAGACTGAATTTGAACTCACTGATTCTAAGCCCAACATTCTTTCCACTATGCCACCTAGCTATCTACTTATCCTTTACTGGTTGAATATACTAAACAGATCTCTATTCTGCTTGCTATCATAGCCACAGATAGACAAGATGATTGGGAGTACAGAGATATAGCATTACCCTGGAGAAAGTACATATGAGATACCCACCTTGGGAGTCCACTGGAACTGAGGAGACAGGTACTTCAGAGAGTCAATTCAATTCAACAAGCCTTTGCTAAGTACCTAATGTGTTAATCCTTCTGTCTGCACATCTCTCTTTTTCTCTGTGTATCACTCTTTCACTGTATTTCTTTATCTCTGTGTGTATGTCTCTGTGCATCTGCTTTTCTGTGTATCTCAATTTTACCATGTATTTTTATCTCTGACTGTGTATCTCGGTCTCTTTATTTCTGTCTCTGTGTACCTCTCCCTGTATCTCTCTGGGTCTCATTCTGTTTCTATCTCTGTTTCTCTGACTCTCTCAGTCTCTCTTCTGGATGTGTCTCAGGTCTCCAATTTCAACAGGGACTATGAGAACTTAAAAAAATCATCTTAAAGAACTTGAAACAAAGAGGGTACCCATAAATTGGGGAATGGCAGAAAAGAAAAAAAAACAATTATGGTATTTGAATATCTAGTGATAAATGATGAATATGAAGAATTCAGGTAAATATAAAAGATTTAGAGTAACTAATGTGGAGTGAAATAAGAAGACTCCTAGAAATAAGAAGACTTATAAAATGATTGAAACAATACAAATGAAAAGATCACTAGAAGCAAGGTAAACTCTGAGCAATTGAAACACTTATAATGGTTCCAGAGAGAACAGAGAAGGAACCATAGCTTAGAACTGGGTTCAGATCATACCTTTGTCCCTTTAATTAGCTTCAGACAAATCACTTAACTTCACTGGGCCTCAGTTTCCTCATCTCTGAAATGGGGTGGGCTGGGGGTGGGGCTGGAGAACATGGCTTCAGAGGCCCCTTCCAGCTTTAGATCTATAGTCCTATGGTTCTATGATCCTTAGAGGAAGGAAGGAATATGGGTGACTTGGGACAAGGAATAAACTAACTTCTCTTAAAATATAGTGCAATGAATTGAACTGTAAAGACTGAATGTCAGACCTTATGGAGCTCTTCAGCAAGAGATTCCTAAGGGACCATCCATTGTCCAGTGGAGAACACAAAAATACTGTACAGAAGAGAGAGACCCATGAAGCAAGGGGAAAAATAAAGACTACTGATGAAACATTTCTTTGAATTGGTGCACTTCACTCAAGGCAATCGGATTTTTATGTAGCTACCACACAACACTGTGCTTTGCACACAGTAGATGTTTCTTGGTTTTATATAATCATGAGTCTAGCCAGAAGGAATCTTAGAGAGCAAAGCCTGTTTTCCAGTTGAGAAAACTGAAGACCAGGAAGGATTAATTTCTAGCTCAAGGTTACAAAGTTAGGAAATGATAGAACTGGAATTTGAAAACAGGAGCTAGATAAGTTTCATTATCTATTTTCTGGAATAATGAATAGTTTATAAGTTTTTCAGTTTTTTAGAGCTCATCTTCCATTTAACAGTCTTTTCATTCATATTGGTTTCTTTTTTTAAGTGAGGCAACTGGGGTTAAGTGACTTGCCCAGGGTCACACAGCTAGTAAGTGTTAAGTGTCTGAGACCGGATTTGAACTCAGGTACTCCTGACTCCAGGGCCAGTGCTCTATCCACTGCACCACCTAGCTGCCCCCATTCATATTGTTTTAATCACTATATACTATTCTGTCTCCCCACTTGTATTCTATGTCTTTGGAATTAATTTAAAATTAGAGAAAATAAACTAATTTGAAAGCTTATATTGAGTACCATTTTTTTTTTGCAAGGTGGTAAGCAAAACTACAGGTGCAACTTAGCATGAATCCCTTTTGTAATCTAATATGGGTGGGTAACCAGTGCCTTTCCTAAAGTTATAGTGGTACAAAGGTGAGATTCTGAGTAGTGTGAGAAAATAATGGGATTTGGCAGATACTCAAAGGTTCACCTGGAGATTAATCTAAACTGATTGAATTGAGAGTGATTGACTTTGCTGATTAGCCTACTTCAAGTTAATTAGATTGTAACCACACCTGGCTGGACCTTAAGGAGGTGTTGTTCTCAGAAGCTAAGGACTTTGAACTCAACTTGAGACCACCTTCAAGTCCAGTGAACCAATGGATTTGGATGATGCCAAACAATCAGCTTGAAGCAGTGTGTAAGGACTGCCTCTGCTCCAGACCTATAAAAAAGTTTCCACACTCAGTTTGAAAGCAGTTCATGGTTGAAGCAGGCTCATGGTGGAGGTCTTGAGGAAGAACCAGACCAGGATGGAACTCTAGGCTATATAGGCCTTTTCTTAACTCCATGTGTTCTTTTTTTTCTAATACCTGGTATGCATTAATAAATGCTTAATGCCCAAAGACTGGTGCTAAAGCTTCTAATTTAAGATGACCACACATGTAGATTTTAAAGATCACAGTAGTCAAGTATAGTTTGGGACCTTATTTCATTGGATCAGAAAGCTGACTACATTTGTTGTAACTTACTGAACAAATGAAAGAAATGAAGACATATATTTTAATTTGAAAAAGATTGGGGGATTTCTAGGGACCCCAACCTCAGTAAGAGTCAACAGTGTAGGCAGAAAAGCTAATATGGTCTTGGGTTCCATTAAAAGGGACATATCTTCAAAGAATAAGGAGTTGATAGTTCCATTCTACCATGCCCTAATCAGACTATATCTGTTCAGTTCTGGACTTTGAAGTTTAGGAAGGACATTGATAAACCAGACAGCATTCAGAAGACAGCAACCAAGTTGGTAAAGGGCTTTTAGTCCATGTCATATGAGACCTGATTGAAAGAACTAGTGATATTGACCTAGAGAATACTCTTCTGCCTTCAAGTGGTTGAAGAGCTTTCATGTGGAAGAGGGATTCCATTTATTCTGTTTAGCCCATAAGGCAAAATTAAGAATCATGGGTGGAAAGAGGCAATTGGGCTTCATATCAGGAAAAAAACTTCTTAACATTTAAAGTTTTCCCAATGTGAACTGGGCTTCCTTAGAAGGTGATGCACTCAGTTTTGGACTTCTTTAACTTCACCATACCCCTGGGAATCTTCTTTATCTTCCCTTCATCCCCTTTTTAGCTTTCTTTTGTATGCTTTCTTCTGCTATTAGATTCTAAGCACCTTGAGGGCAGGGACTGTCTTTCTTTTCCATATTTGTATCTTCAGTACTTAAAAACAGAGCCTGACACATAGTAGGCACCTAATAAATGTTTATTGACTACTGACAGCAGGTTCTTTCTCACTTGAGAACTCCAAGCAGAGACTGGATGATTGCTTGGCAGGGTTATTATATTAAAATTCTTTGTGGGACATGGGCTAGATAAATTGGCTGCTTCAGTCCCCTATGACTCTAAAATTCTTAGAATATTAGTAAGCAAGTAAAAACCTCAAAGGCATCTCCTCATCAACTGATTTTAAAACTCCAAATGCCATTCAGTTATCATACCCTGAAAGAGTCTTCTATCTGCCCAGAGGACAGTGCTCCTTAGGAAGGACTTCTAGGCTAAGTGACAAGAAGCCACTGAGTAGATTTGAATCCCTTCACAGACTTTGTCCCTCTATAACTAGGAAAGATCTTGAGCTCTTGAAATCCTTTAGCTATTCTTTTAAATGGTAGCACTTGGTGGCCAGCTTCCATTTATTTATTTATTTATTTTTATTTTATTATTTATTTATTTATTTTTTTAGGCAATGGGGGTTAAGTGACTTGCCCATGGTCACACAGCTAGTAAGTGTCAAGGGTCTGAGGCCGGATTTGAACTCAGGTACTCCTGAATCCTGGGCCGGTGCTTTAACCACTGCGCCATCTAGCTGCCCCCCAGCTTCCATTTATAATAACTTGCTCCCCTAGGGGCAATTCCTGCTCTTCCTTCTGACTCTCTTAGCCTTACCTATATCCCAGGTATTATAGTTATTACAGTTCTAACCATTGTACAATGACCATGTACCTACCTAATCTGCAATAAATGCTACATTCATGCATCCCCTGTATATAATCTTCTTTCCTCTTCTTTCTGCTATAGTGAAGGACCTCTGCTGTGTCCCATTGGGCCAATCCCAGTCTCATCCTCTGCTCTGATTTTTCTGTTCTTGGTCCTAAACTCTAGCAAAGCCTTCCCCTCTCAGCAGCCCTCCCTCAGCCCTGATCAGTTCCCAAGACTATCTCTCCATTTTTGAATATAAATTATTGATCTATATTTGACTGACTGACCCTAGTCTAGCAAGATGTTATTTTGCATTTTTCTGGGACCAGCCCTTGTGTTATTCCTAACCAACTATTACCCACCTAGTTTCCAGGCCAAGAAACAGTGTTCTTTCTGGTCCTAGAAAGCCCAGAGAGAGGAGAAAAACATTATTATTTTCCTAATAAAATATCGAGTTGCTATTAATATAATTTTCTATTGCAATTATAATCTGTTGTAAGCTGCTCTGCAGGGACTGTGTATAATTCTCTCTGGTGCAGTGTCTGGGATGCTGTTGGCAGTCAACAAATGTTTAGTATAGGTAATAATAATAATAATGACAACTTGATGATTAGAATTTTTGCAGTAATATCTAGAGTTAAGACCTTACAGAAACTCCTTTCCTGTAGTTCCAATTTCTATGCCTCATTGTTTATAAATCTTCCAATCTTGAAAGTACATTTTTTGTATTCCCATTCTTATTAGTCTATTTGGCAAACATGAATGTTTTTGTGTGCTTTTCCCCCTTGTGGACCTCAAAGTTAAATGCCTTTCCATTTGCCTCCTTATTTGTCTACTAAAATCACTGATGATGTGAAGATAACTCTAGTAAAAGGGATGTCTTGGTTGGTCAACACTTCCGAAGTCATAGAGACCTCAGACTCAGATGATTGTTTTAGGATTCCTAGTTCCCTTCAAAGCTCAGCTCGAGTAACAGTTCCTGCATAATGTCTTTCATGATTCTTTAAGACACAAACTCCTATCCATCCCCATTTGCCTTGTATTTTTTTATATATTTTATATATGATTATTTTCAGTTGTTTTTTACTTGTTCCCAACTCCTTGTTGACCCCATATTGTAGTTTTCTTGGCAAAGATACTAGAATGGTTTGTCATTTCTTTCTCCAGCTCATTTTACAGAAAAGTTGCTGAAGAAATCAAGGTTAAGTGACTTGCCCCGTGTCACATAGTAAATGTCTGAGGCCAGATTTGAACCCAGGAAGATGAGTCTTCCTGATTCCAAGTTCTATCCACTGCTCCCCCTAGCTGCCCCTGTATATACTTTTATATGTGTATGTTTGTGTATACACACACACACAAATTATCTGATAGAAAACTCCTTGAGGTCAAGAACTCTTTCATTTTTGTTTTTTATCTTTTAGTACCTAGAACAGTGGCAGACACACAGGAGGCATATGATAAATGCTAATTGATTGAGGGGCCTTTGAGTTTAATTGCTAACAATAGCAGTTATCCATCTTTATTTTCTCAACATCAGTGTGATGAAACTGTTTTAAGGAAAAAAGAGAAGACACTCCTTATTAAGTATACTTTCATGCTAAATTTTGACTAAATTTGATACATCAAGGGCTAGGATTTAATCAATGTGGACCTCTCTCCAATGAAACAGATCACATCTATGATTTATCATCTCAGGGATGTGCTTGCTGCTCAGACAGGGGAGTTGTAGTCATTTAACTAGTAAGTGTTGAAGCCAGGCATATAGACCACAATGGCCAATATTTCTTTCTTCTCTGCCACTCATAATATGAACTACAGTGAAGAAAAAATACTGTAGAAAGAATAGTTCCAGCAATTTCACATTCTGTCCATGTGTAAGAAGTACATTGAATATAATAAGAACACTGGCTTCAGTTTTTTTTTCTCTCTCCTCCCCCTACCAAAGACTTTTATGCATATGGGAATTCCTAGCTGTGGAAACTTCTAGTCGAGACATAGATTACCAACTTCTTGGTAACAACATTTTAGAAAGTTGCCTGGCAAGGAGAATGACTCCTGGCCCATCCCAGTGATTACAGGAAGGAGTTCTTTCCTGAGCCTCGGACAGTGGGAATCCACCAAGCAGAGGCTGAAAGGAATGAACACAGGCACACCTTGTCTACTGCAGTTCTATGCTGACATGCATGCCTTGTCACCATCACTTCTTACCACTGTCCCAATTTCAGGATTCATAGCACAGAGAAAAGGTTAATCCCCATTACCAAGCCACAAGCACAGCAGGGTTGCCAATGTTTGCTATATAGTTTCTTCTCCTTTCTGTTCCTTTCTCATAAACATTCCAAGCCTAGCCTCTGTGGCAGGAAAAGCTGTGCTTGAGTGGTAATATTTTATTTTATTTTATTTTATTTTATTGGTGGGGTAACGGGGGTTGAATGACTTGACCAGGGACACACAGCTGGACCATGTCAGGTGTCTGGGGCCGGATTTGAACTCGGGTCCTCCTGAATCCAGGGCCAGTGCTTTGTTCACTGTGCCACTGGGCTGCCCCTTGAGTGCTAATATTGATGGATTGCCATGAACTGTTTGCATTCCCTTCCCTGTTTGTGACCAACAGCACACATCTGTAAAATGGTTCGCTGGGGATTATCATGTAGTTTTATGGGCCACAGAACAGAGAGATTTCTTTATATGAAGTGAACTGAATAATAATAATAATAATAATAATAATAATAATAATAATAGTAAGAATAGTAAAAAAAAGAAAGAAAGTTGCCTGGGCATGGAGAGGTTAAGTAACTTATTCATGGCCATACAGATAGCATGTATCAGAGTATGGATGCCATTCCTAACGCAAAGACTGGCTTTCTGTCCACCATGTTATGCTGCCTCTCATTAATTCTAGGATCATAATATTTAGTATGTACAGATAGGAGGTACAGTGGATAGAGCACTGGGCTTGGAATCAAGAAAACCTATCTTTCTGAATTCAAATCCAGCCTCAGACACTTAATGGCTGTGTGACCCCAGGCAAGTCATTTAACCCTGCTTGCCTCAGTTTCTCATCTGTAAAATGAGCTGGAAAAGGAAATGGCAACTCACTCTAGTATCTTTGCCAAGAAAACCCCAAAATGAGGTCACAGAGTTGGACACAACTGAAACAACTGAACAACAACAAAACAACAGTGAAGTTTAGTTGAGAAATAATGCTTTATATTTGATAAAGGAAAACATGAGTTTTATTGGAATTAAAATGAATATTGGTGAATCCACATAATAACCAACCAATTTATCCTTAAAATAATATTTAATGAGCACTTGCTCAGAAACATAGATCAGGAGAATTTCATTGTTGGAAGGAATCTTGGAAGATCTGGTCCATTCAATGCCTTACATAAAAATTACTCTATGGACATTCTTAACAATTGGTAAGTCATTTTAATAAGCATTTATTAAGCACCTAATAATCTGTCTTATCATGCTATTCCTCCCCCCACACTCAAAAACTGTTGATTTTTGTTTCTAGGAGAAGACAAAAACTTCCTCACTAGAATGCACAACTCTCCACAATGGCTCCAAATTACCTTTCTGGACTTATTTCATACTGCTTCCCTTAAAAAACTTTGTGTTCCAGCTAAATTGGACTACTACAGTATCTGTTCCCTAAACTCAATGCTCCATCTCCTGCTCCCATGCACTTTCCAAATTATTCCATGACATAAGGGACCAGACCTATGATGTTATGGGCATAGAGATGTTCTGATGAGGAAACTCTACCAATGTTCAACACCTCCTCTGCAACTCAACAATCTTAGAATTACTTGAGAGTTTTAGGCACTGAAAGATGAAAGGAGTTGATAGTTGGTGAGGGAGGGTAGATAGGAGAGAGGTTAAGTGACTTGCCCAGGGTCACACAGGTGCTATATATGTGAGACAGGATTTGAACCCCAGCCCTTCTTCATTTAGGCAAAAGGGCTTTATTTCTCTATGCCTCAATTTCCACACTTGTAAAATAAAAGAGTTGAATTAGCTTTGACATTAGATGCTATGGACTGACTATGTTACACAGGAAACAAGGCTTTTCTCCACCATTTAGGGCTCTCATATCATGAATTTCTGTGCTTTGTCCCGTCTCCCTCTCACTGTGTCCCAGGTGACCTGGTCTGCTCCTGTCATTTTCTCATGGTTCCAGTTAACTCCTCAAGCCTAGTGTTCTCTTGGGGTCTAATGCCTCACATGTGGAGAGATTTCACTTACTTGGTCTCACCCTAGGATCAAGTCCCACATTGCCAATTTCATTCTAAATAAGTATAGCTGAACCTATTCTACTATAGCATTTTACATTTCTGGTTGGAGGTCATTCCTTCCACTCTATTTTGCATCTCATTTCATGGGAACTGTCACATTTTCCGCTGTCCAGTGCAAGATTCCCAACCATGGCAACAAGCCCTCCTTGAACTCTTGGCTGTGGAACGTGATCCAAGTTGGTGCCTGGGTTATGTTTTCTCCTGAATGAATGAAAATCTGCCCTCCGTAACCACAATAGAAGGTGAGCTCCGTAATCCTCTGTGCTGGCAGCACATCATTGATGTGGTTCCCATTTTAACATGCTTTTGTGCCATCCTAGGTACCCCACATTTGAGGAAGACAGTCAGTGTACCCAGGAAGGACACCACATCCTCAGCTACCTTGAGACAGCCTGGATGTGAAAACTAGGGTTTCCAAAAGCTGACATCGACAGTGCATTATGTTAAACTAGATCCAAGACCTTCCATAAATTAAAAAGGATTTTCTTATGCAATGTGACACAGGGTGATTCAATTTGCCGGGAGAGGTGCAACTGAGTCTGATGAAGGGGAAAGTGCAGGTATCTTATGTTGAAAGTGTCTTGTCAAGAAAAACACTCTCCATTTAATAAATGTCTTCTTTTAGGCTCTAATAAACTAGAAACTGAAACAGGTTAATTGACAAAATGATACTTGTCTCCCGCTGTCCCTGCTATGGCTGTTAAGGCAGATGTAGAAGCCAGGGATCCTGCTGGGCTGCCAAAGGTGATTATCCTTACAGGTTCTCTTGCCCTCAACTGTGTGTAACTTCGAGAAAGCAATTATGCTGGAACCTCACTATGGAGCTGAATTCAGTTCAAGGCAGGTTCATCATGGGCTCCATCCGAGTCAATTTGGTCTGATTCAATAAGACTTTATTAAATACCTACTATGTGTGGGACACTGTGAGAAGCTGAAGATAAGGAGACGAAAACAAGAACAGAAAAAGAGAATAGTTTCTCAGCTCCAGGAGCTTAGCTTACAGCCTGAGGGAGGGCAACAATGTGTTCATAGATGGATAAGTACAAACGACACATAAAGCAAATACAAAGAGTGGTAGCCTGACCTAGGTGGATAGAGAGCTGGATGTTAAGAGTCAGGAGGACCTGGAGTCAAGCCCTGCTTGGCCAAGTGACCCTGGGCACATTTCTTAACCCTTTAGAGCCCCAGGTTTCTCCCTAAAACTTTTAAATTGTTGACAAGTTATAGACCTCCTCTGTTAAAGGAAATTTCTTAACCAAGGGTTCATTAAGTTGATGAAATCATAGTTATGGGCCAAAAGAAGGGATTTTGTTTTGTTTTGTTTTGTTTTGTCTTGTTTTGTTTTTGTTATCAGGAATAAGAAGAATATTAACTTCTAAGGGAGATCAGAAAAGGCTTCCTATAGTAAGTGGCACCTCAGCTGAGCCTTGAAAGCAACTAAGAATTTCAGAAGACAGAAGTGAGGAGGGAGGGCATTTCTGGTAGGGGTGTCAGTTACTGGTGTCTTTTTCTTACTGGTGGCATGTCACTTGACATAAGTCCTTAGGAAAACACTCTGGAGAGGTCTGGTGAATTAAGTTCAGAGTTGTATGAAAGCCAATACCCAACACAAGACATTGTGCTTCCCATTTATGTTGAAATTTGAATTCTCCAAAGTCCTTTGATGATTGCAGCTTTATACTAATCCAAATCACAGACTTGTGGAGGTCACTTTCAGCTTCTGGTTTTAAGAGAGAAGATAGTTAACCCCACTTCAGGCTGCTGAAGGGAAAGACTCTGGGATGGTGCTGGAAGTCTCTATCACATCTCTACCTCCAACTTGCTACACTAGAGACTTCAGCGAGTTTTCTTCTTTGGTCAGATCCGGGACACTCTCTCTTGGTTGAGCTGAGAATCTTGCTCCCAGTGGGAGAGTTCCTTCATTCTGTCATGTCTGGTATATATCCTCTTATGGAAACCTTCTCTGATTTCTGCTTCTTACCATTTGGATAACTGAGGTTTTTTTTTACTATTCCCCATGCGAGCTCATTATGGAACTGGTACTTGGTGGGGAAAGGATCAAATCTTGGACATAGATCTTGGATTTCTCCTTCCCACAATAAAAACGACAAAACAATCAGAAATTAGATGGAAGCTGATCACATCACCTAGACTAAGATTTTTTTTTTTTTTGGTGAGGCAATTGCGGTTAAGTGACTTGCTCAAGGTCACACAGCTAGTAAGTGTCAAGTGTCTGAGGTCAGATTTGAACTCAGGTCCTCCTGACTCCAGGGCCGGTGCTCTATCTGCTGTTCCCCCTAGCTGCCCCTAGACTGAGAATATTTAAGGAAGAAGAAAGATATACTTCTATCATGGTACCGCTTCTCTCTGAGAGCAGAGTGGCCTCTGGCCTGAACTTCCTGCTTTCCCTCTCTTTTTCCTTACATAAATAAAGAAACTAAGGCATAGGGACATCAAGTGACTCACCCAGAGATCCATAGTTAGAGGAAGTACTTGAAACCATCTCTTCTGACTCCACTCAGACCTTTCCATTATACCACAAATCCCTCGGTCTCCATTCTTTTCTAAATAGCATCACAACTTAGTATCACATTCTTCTATGATATAACACAAATCTGAACAAATCTCCCATTCTCCTCCCCGGTATAGAATACTAAGGATTCCTTTCTGAGGTCCATCTGGAAGGGAAAAAGAATAAGCATTTATTAAGCATTATTATTATTATTATTATTAGCTTGATATCATTTGTCTTCTTTGAGAATGAAGGACAAACAACAGCAACAAAAAGAATATTTGACAGATGTTATTCTAAGGACTTTACAGATATTCCATTTGGTCCTCACAACAACTCTGATCAGTAAGTATTGTTACTAACCCGATTTTACAGTTGAGGAAATGGAGGCAGACAGAAGTTAAGTGACTTGCTGCAATTCAATTCAACCATTTTTTTTTATCAGTTTCTTACCATGCATCATCATACTGTACAAAGTGGGTACAAGACAAAAGCCAAATTGTCTGTTTCAACGAGGTGGCTTCCAAAGTTGGAAACAGCTATCTCAGGATCACTCATGCTTGGGAAAAGGAACATAAGGCAGAGGAATCTTGAGAGACACTTTCAGGCACAACTTATTGTGCTGTGTAATCAGCAACCGTGGGGTGAGGGACAGAGGTTAAGTGATTTGTCCAGTATCACTCAGGTCAAATTTGAACTCAGGTCTTCCTGGCTCTAGGCCCAGTTTTCTATCCATTCCGCCCCAAGGTGTATTGTTATCCTTATTTTATAGGTGAGAAACCCGAGGTTCTCTGAGAGGTTAAATGATTTGGCTTTGGTCATATGGAGAGGGATAGTGGAAAGAGCAAATTCTGCCTCCCATACTTACTACCTGTGTGACTTGGAGTAAGTCATTTAACCCTCTCTGGACCTTAGTTTACTCATCTATAAAATGAAGAATTTGCACTATATGGCCTTTAAGCTCTAGAACTATAATCCCAAGTGACAGAGGCTAGATTCAAGCCTAGGTCTCCCACTCCAAGCTCAGTACTCTTTTTATTACATTATCTTGTGTCTTCAACTTTTGGTGTTTTTCCTCTTTGCTCCAGTGTTGTCCTATATCCTAATCCCTTGAGGCCAGCCAGTAATCTATTTAGTGGTTCCCAGGCTCCACTGCTTGCTTCTTGCAGTGCAGCCTGGCCCTAATTAGAGCTTGATAAACTCCCTCTCATCCCCTCCCCATAAGACCCTATTCACGATCCTTAACATCCCAGCTCAAAGACTCTTAAAGTCTCCCCCAATAGGAACTGAGTCAGTGACCTATACTGAATATGCCTCAACATGTGAAATATTCTCTCCATGTCAAATTCTTTATTCCTGTATCTCATAAAGGATTGGGGGAAGATTAAATGATGAAAATCCATTCACCAGTCGCACAATGTTTATAGGCAAAGAAGTAGAAAAATAAGGAAGCATACATGTTTCTTCTTTAAAAGGAAATCATTGCAAATTTTTTTTGCTGCACCATTTTGATCAAATGCATTGATATAGAGACACAGGATGATGAGGAGATAGTTCCTATGGGGATGTACTTTAGAGAAAGAGCAAATGAATCAGGAAAGCTAGCTGCCCACTACCCATCAAGAGGTTCTATTTTTAGTGCAAATGGTAGGATTTTTGAGACCAGTGATGTCACCAAAGACATTTAATCACTCCAGTGGGATTAAATTGAAAGAAGTTATCAAAGCAAGTGACCTCCTTTACCTTGCATTTAAATATCTGACAGAAGAACTAGTCCTTCAAGGCCAGGCTCTCACTTTTGAAAAGTGACAGCCAGTTGTCTGATGAACAGATCTGTGCAAAGGTCTTGGTGAGTCATGTGGGGGAGGTGATACTCATAGGACTGTAGCATATTAAAGTGAGGAAGGGTTTGCTGGTGAACAAACAGTTCTAGCCCCTCCTTTGACAGAGGAGGAAACTGAAGTCCCTTCCAGGTAATACAATGACACATTAAGGGATCCTTTTCCAAGTAACACCCACCTCATTTCCTGGGTTCTTCTTGAATAGATTATGCCTCATCTCTTCTCAGAATCCCTAGTTTCCTTCAAGTCACAGCTCAGGTGATACCTGAGTCTTTCCTGAACCTTCCTCCCCCAACTCCAGTAACTTTTAGTTCTCTCTCTCTCTCTCTCTCTCTCTCTCTCTCTCTCTCTCTCAGCAATGAGGGTTAAGTGACTTGCCCAAGGTCACACAGCTAGTAAGTGTAAAGTGTCTGAGGTTGGTTTTGAACTCAGGTCCTCCTGATTCCAGGGCCGGTGCTATATCCACTGTGGCACCTAGCTGCCCCTAGTGCTCTCTTCTCAAATCACCTGGTACCTATTTATGTAGCATCTGAATATACCTCTTATGTACATGTTCCCTTTCCTGAAAGAATCTGGGCTCTGTGAGAGAAAGGACAGGTTCATTTTCATGTTGTATCTACATTACCTGATACCATACCTGACACATAGCAGGCCATTACTAAATGGATGTTGATTGATTGATTAGTAGATAGAATGCTTCCAAAGACAAGTACAGTAGGCACCATGGAAGGCCAGTGAGTAGACCCATAACTATCCATTTTTACTCTTGGGAAAAATATAACCAATGAATCCAGGCACAGGCAGCATAGGGTTAGGAATAGGGATGTGAGAGGAATAGTCCTCCGAAGAGTTTACCTGGACTATGGCCACTGGGGAAGGAAGTGAGCCCTTTGGTAGTTTCCTAATCTGTTCAATTCAATACATGTCAACAGAAAGTTAAAAACCTACTATGTGCAAACTAACCATTCTTGCTTACAAAATATGAAGCTCTGTTGTTTCTATGCTGCTGAAGGGATGTCAGCACTATCAGCATCCTATAAATGTTGGTTGGTACCCTGGAGCAAAGACCCAGTTGTTCTAGCCTAGTTATAGCACTGCTAGTCAGAGAGCTGCTTGAGGGTCCATTAACCTTTCAGACCTCATGCCTTAGATGGTCTTATCCTGCACACACAGCAACTTCCCCTAGGGCTAATCTCTTACTCAAGAAATAAGGAGCAAGCCAGGGTGAAGAGATAGGCACTAAACAGAACTTTAGTGACTCAGTAAGGTTCCTGTAGTTTTTCTCCTGTAACCAGGGAGAAGAAGCGCATTTAGACATGGGTAGAATTTACTTCTTATGAATCACTTCTAGGTAGCTCACCCTATTAAGAGTTTCTTCCTGAAGATGATTAGCATTTATTTTCTTGCTCCTATTTTCTACTCAGGCTTCTTTTAGTCTTGATTAGAGGTCCCTGTCTTCCTTCTAGGCCCAGGAATCCTTCTCCCAGAGGCTTTCTCCAGTTAGGTACCCTCTGGTTCGGTGGCTGCCCTCACTCACCGTCATTAGCCTCTGCTCATTAGGGACGTGCCCAGGTCCTGGCGTTTGGATTTATGCATGCACGATCTGTTATTCAGATTCCTCGGCTCCTTTCTGGGAACAGCCTGAATTTTCAAACCAGCATAAATTCATGAAACATAATAGATGGCCGGGGGACGTGTGCAATGTGATGCTTTGGCTAATGTTCGACAAATTCTGGGATGTGGGAGATGCTAATTTTCCAGCGGCTCAGTGAAAAGCCGGTACTCTTCTTTAGCCCAGAGATATTTGCAATGAAGAACACCTCCGCAATGCATTTTCTCTCTCCCCCCACCACGACCCCCTCCCCAAGCACCCTGTGGCTCTGGCTGCCTTTTTTCTTTCTATTTTCTCCCTCCATTAAAAAGCTCTTCCCCAGCGCCCAGCTCCTGCTCAGGGCCAACACCCTGGCAGGCAAGCAATCTCTTAGGACCTTGGGGAAAAAAAAAAGTAAAAGCTGTTTTAACTAAAATAGATCAGCTAGAAGATTTTTTTTTTCCTTCTGACATTGCTCCCTTCATGCAGTTATACCTCTCCTACACACTGCCCAAGGGAATGAAAATGGGAGCCAGCAGGGAGTTCATATTTTAGTCATCTCTCTCCTGACTCCTTGGGATTATGGAGGGTGAGGGGAAATGGTTGGATTGTTTGTGAGTGGACTGACTATAGCAGAAACAGCGCCAGGCTGGGAGGTAGGACACCTTGATTCCAACCCGAATTTGGCTGCTTCCTAGCTGCGTGTCCTTGGCGGGCTGGCTGGGTGGGGCATCTTTCCGAGTTTTGGTTTCATTATTTGTAAAATGCACAAATTGGAGTGGATTATTTCTAAAATTAACAGCTGCAAAAGTCGGAAGTGCGGTGCAGTAGCAGAAATGTCGGGTTTGGAGTCAGATATTCTTGGTAGGAATATTTACTCTGCTACCTCCTAACTGTGTGAGGTGGGATGAGTCACACTGTCTTTCCCAGGATCTCAGTATCCTTATTTGTAAAATGAAGGGCTGGTCCCAAGATGATTTCCAAGTTTCCTTCTAATTATGATTCTGAGATTGTTCATGAAGTAGCTATGGATATTTTTACTAAACTTACTGGCTATAATCAGTCGTTTCTGCCCAAAAAGTTGTTGTGGATATGCATATCAATCAATTCATCGGTTGACAAGAATGTATATAGTACTTAAAATATTTAAGAATCTGGGCTAAGGACTGAGGATGCAAAGGAAAAGCAAAAATAATGCCTCTTCTCAGGGAGCTTGCAGTCTAGTTGTCACAAAGGTAAAAATGTTGGACCTGACATCAGAAAGACCTGAGGTGGAAGCCTGCCTCAGACACTAGCCTTGTGACGGAGCAAATCACTTATCCTTTCCATGCCTCAATTCCTTTGTCTGTAAAATGAAGATTATAAGAGTTGTTGTAAAGAAATTATCTGGGGGGCAGCTAGGTGGCACAGTAAAACATTGGCCCTGGATTCGGGAGGACCTGAGTTCAAATCCAGCCTCAGACACTTGACACTTACAAGCTGTGTGGCCCTGGGAAAGTCACTTAACCCCCATTGCTTCACTCCCCCCCCCCCAAAAAAAAAGAAATTATATGTCCTAGAGAACATATTGCTTGCACAATTCATATGAGGTTTATCATTTATAATCCTGTATTGTTGGTGTTGGCAAGTCTTTCATCCCAGCTAAGATGTGAGCTCCTGCAAGGCAGGGGTTGTCATGCTGCCATGTTCAACCTTTCCTGATATTGTCTACTCGGAAAGAACTTGTTCAATATTAGTAATTGTAATAGGAGCCATAGTGGGTTATGCTTGATAAATAATTGTTGATTGAATGGATTAGTAAATGATGGTATCTTTCAAAAGCTGTTCATTTTCTCTAATAACATTGTTGTACCTTTGAACAACCTTGATGCTGATTTTAGAACTGTATAAAAATGTATGAGGCACTGTATAGTAGGTAGTGAGGTAGCTTGTCTTTTCTCTGACAAAATTAGCTAGTACACCATGGGCAAATCCTTTAATCTCTCAATGCCTCAGGCAACTCTCAAAGACTATAAATTGCAAAGAAAGTGTAGGTCTTTATTGTCCCCTACTCTATTCTCTCTACACTCTTGGTGACCTCATCAGTTCTCATGGCTTTAATTACATCTTTATACCAATAGCTTATAGCCATCAACTCCCTCTTGAACTTCAATGCTGCATCACCAATTATCTGTCGAACATATCAAATTGTATGTCCCAGGGACATCTCAAACTTGTGTCCAAAATAGAATTCATTATCTTTCACCCTAATTCACTCTTCTTCCCAAACTCCCTATTTCTGTTGAAGGCACTGCCATTTTCACAGTCTTCCAAGTTTATAACCTAGGTATTATTTTCCTTGACTCCTCTCTCTTATTCATACATTCTCCTCTTGAAAATGATTACATTGTCAAGTGAAATCTCTCCCATCTGAGACCTTCTCTCTACTCACACAACTACCATGTTAGATCAGGTCCTCATCATCTCTTGCTTAGGTTATTTCAATGGTTTCCCAGTTGGTCTCTATACCTCAAGCTTTTTTCCATTCTAGTTCATCTTCTATTGTTGTAGAAGAGATTTTCCTTAAGCATAGAACTGATCATTTCACTTCCCAACTCAGTAAACTCCAATAGCTACCCATTATTACCTCCAGGAACTCCTCAGTATTTAACATTCTTTGCAATCTTGCCCCAAACTATCTTTTCAGCATAAGTGTACATTGCTGCTTCTCTCATACTCTGCAATATAGTCATACATGATAAATCTCCCATCTCTATGTCTTTGCACTGGCTGTGCCTAAGCTTGACATGTACCCATCTTTATTTTTGCCTCACAGGGGCCCTCCTTTCTTCAAGACTCACTTTCTATATGGTAACTTCTTGATCCTCTCAATTGTTAGAGCCCTCCTTCTCAAGCTACTTTGTATTTATTTATATTTATTTTCTTTATACTTCTTCCCGTATGTGCTTATGCATCTATTTGTCTCTCCTGTTTGATTCTAAGCTTGGTGAAAGTAGGGCTTGTTTCATTCACTAAATTGGTAGCTCCAATACCAAACACAGTTGCAATAATACTTTAGTAAATACTTTAATTCATTGATATTTAAATAAAATAACAATATTTTCCCACTATAATCATAATTGGAATTCCCCACATCAGTAAGATTGCAAAAAATAGAATTATACATTTAAAAATATATATCTGAAAACTACTCTCCTTTAATTCAGAGGAATTCACCACCAAATCTGCTGTATAGTAATGAAACTTTTCAGCCACCCTGATTCTTGAATTTCCTGGGAGTAATGGGAATACCTATAATCTCAGGAATTCACGTGCCTTTGAAATGCTAAAGTATTGCAAATCAAACTTTTTGTCATTCAAATCTAGGAAGACCATAAAGTCTTGCTGATGGCAAAAATACTAAAGAAACATAGATCCATAAATCCATTCATTTGCTTCTTTATTTTACTAGTATTTCTATACAATAAAGTTAGGAATTTAGAATCAAAGATGTAAAGCAGAGGCTGACAACCCAATAGCTGATCATCTTATAGGTTCACCTGGCTCTTATGCTCGTCTCCATGCTAATTTATTTGGATGGTCACTAGGACCATTTTGGGGAATGGGATAACATTGTTCTAGCCCCACACAGCTCCTTTGTAGTTTCATTGGGTAGAGTCCTCAAAGTCATTATGATCTGACATCATCTAACCTGAGACTTATGGACATTTCAGGAGCTTAGAGGACTTTTCTAACTCCAAATCAGATAGCTGATGGAGGAAAGCAATTTGGAACAGCACAGTGGTAAATCCAAGCCAAATCAAACCAAACCATACTTATTCCTAGACTAAGGGCTTTTTACTGACTCTTGCTGGCTGCCTGCCTGGGTACATTTGTTATAATCTCTGTGTTATGACCTGAGGTTGTATGGTCTAAAAGACTTTAACCCTCCCTTGCAAGGTAGAGCTTCCTTTCAGAAGCTTTATCATAGAATATAGTTGCAAAGACCCAAAGATATTCTGAAAAGACTTAAATCCAGCAGATAGCAGTTTACCTAGAAGCCACTAGACATGCCCAGAAGAGATGACTAGACAGAGAGAGGAAACACAACACATAGCAGCAGCTCAGATACTGATCAGAGACAAGATGCCCAAAAGGAAGAGAGAGGATATGGAATGCCCAGCAGAAATCAGTGGAAACCAGGATGATGACATCACTAGAGCAAACTGCCACTTTTCAGCATTGGAAATTTGTGTTGCTCTGACCATGTACATGTCTTGGTCACATGTTGGCCCTGTCTACAGGCTCCTTTATGTGTGTTCCTTTGACATAAATGTTCCCTATGTATGTTGCCTTCCAAATATATTCTTTGTCACATATGTTCCCTAAACATGTGTATTCCATCCTGGAATAATAGGATCATAGATTTAGAGCACAAAGAGACCTTTGAGATTCTTTAGTTCAATAATTTGTTTTTCTAGACATGGGGAATAGCCAGTAAAAGAAGACCAATGTTGCTAGGTGGTATGATACTATACACAGAAACCTGAAAAGGTAGGAAGGAACCAGATTGTGAAGGGCTTGAGGAGCCAAAGACAGGATCTTGAAGATATTAGGGAACCACTGAGTATATCTGTGTTCAGGGTTGGAGGGGATTGTATGTGTCATATGGTTATCTATGCTTTTGGAAGATAATTTTTGGCATTAGACTAGAGCAGAGAGAGATGAGTCATGGAGAACAATCAGAAGGCTATTGCCATAGTCCAGGCATGAGGTGATGAGAGCCTGCACTAGGTTGATGTCTCTGTGAGGAGAAAGAAGGAGACACACACACACACACACACACACACACACACACACACACACGAAATGTATTTTGCTCTGCATTAGTGTGCAAACAGTAGAAGATTTGGAGGGAGATACAGACAAACCTCAAAATTAGCAGGTTCCAATTATTATATGCTTTTAAAAAAGCAAGCTGTTCATAATGACCTTAATGACTTCATATATAATCAATCTTTTTTCCTGTTCTTTAAATTAAAAAAATGTTTACTTTAGTTTGTGATTGTCAAGGATAGAACAACAGAATATTTTTAAAAGACAGTGATTAATTTGTTTTTAGGGTTTCCCCTGTGTTCCAGAGAACATTAGCCCCTCACAGACATTGGTTCATATCTATGGCAGAATTACCTGGTAAATCATGTCTCTTTTCTTGGTAGCCCTTCCTACTCATAGGCTGGGAATTTCTAAAATCAACTTGAGCCTAGATTTTCAATAACTAAGCTGACAGAAACTCAGACAATGGCATAGAATCATTAGAAATGTCTAATTGTGACAGAAAATGAAATGTGAAACAATAGTAACATTCCCCTCATGCAGTTCTGAAATGAGAACTCTCCAAGTCTCAAGCATAATCCAGAGTAGAAGTTTCTGCCTTTCACGTTATTTCCTGAAAATTATGGAAAGATCAAGCTGACCATGCTTTCTTCCCCTCTTGGTTCTGCTTGTAACTCTCCAGATTTCACCACGGTGCCTCAGATGTTTTCTTCCTCTGGAACTTCCCTATAGTTATAATCCTAACCTTTCTTCTGACGTCCAGTCTTGCATTACCAACTTCCTTTTGGACATCTTGAACTGGATGTCCTGTAGACCCCTCAAACCTAGAACATCCAAAACAGAACTCATTATCTTCCCACCTCTCAACACCCCTCCGACCCTTCTCTCCTTCTCTATTAATGTCACTGGGCATCCTCCCAGTCACCCAGATTTGTAACCTCATGTCATCCGTGACTCCTAGTCACAGTTACCGAACACAGCCAATGTTACCAGGTCTTGCCATTTCAACCTTCTTTATATATACTTCCTTCTTTCCACTCACACAGCCACCACCCGGTGTAGGTCGTCATCTCCTCTCACCTGGGCTGTTACAATAGCCTCTGGTTGATCTCCCTGATTTGTCCCTTCCTATTTCTGTTCATCCTCCACTCAGCTGCTAAAATGATCATCTAAATCACAGATCTGACCATGGCTCCCTTGACCCACCCCTCCTCCCCTCCTCCAGTGGCTCCCTATCACCTTCAGGATCAAATATAAAATCCTGTCTTTGGCTCTTAAACCCCTTTTCGGCATGACCCCTTCCTGCTTTCCAGTCTTCTTATGCTTTTCTCTCCTTCAAATATTCCAGCATACAATGACACTGAACTTCGGGCTGTTCTTCACACACAGCCCACCATCTCTTGACTCCATACTTTTTAACTGATGATCGATCATCCACATTTTGAATTTTTTCTTTCTCTCCTAAACTCTGCCTCCTGACTTCCTTCAAGAATCAGTCAAAATCTCACTTCCTAAAAAAAAAAATCTCATTTCCTGTAGGACACCTTTCCCTGTTTTGACCCCCTTTCTCTCTCCACCCCATTGCCAGTACCTTCTCTCTGAGAATACCATTTACACTGTACAAACTTGTATGTGAATAGTTGGCTAGGGCCATCTCTCTCTCTCTCTCTCTCTCTCTCTCTCTCTCTCTCTCTCTTTTCCCCCCTCTAGTTATCCTTTATCTCTTTATCTTCTCTCTCTCTTCCTCTCCTCTCTCTTCCTCTCCCTCTCCCTCTCCCTCTTCCCTCCCTCCCTCCCTCCCTCTCTCCCTCTCTCTCTGTCTCTCTCTGTCTCTCTCTGTCTCTGTCTTTGTCTCTGTCTCTGTCTCTTTCTCCTTGGTAGCCATAGTTCTAAACAGTGCCTGCCACATAGTATACCCTCAATAAATGCTTGTTAATGATGATGACTGAAGGCTTGACTTTTGAAGTCTAGAGCCTTGTAGGAAATGTAGTTCCTGAATGGGTTGGCTTTTGCCACACAGAATTCTGGGAACTGTAGGCTTGCCCTCTTCTAACTACTGTTACATTAGCATCCAGAGGCTTGGGGTCTGGAAAGACCTAAGGAAGCAAAAAAAAAAAAAAAAGCTGTTGAGCATTACAAGCTAATGATTAGTAAGGTGGGGGGGGCACTGCAAGAATTTAAATGAAAAATGTCATCATTAGGACCAACAGCAGTCAAAGAAAAGCTGCTAGTCCAACTGCTTGTGACATACAAACAATGAACTCTTAAGCCATTAAAACTTATTCTCCTCCCCCCACCCAATTTGAAGCTATTAAAGCTTAAAGCTGCACTAAAACTTTTGGGACATCCCTTTGTGAATTAGGCAGAGTTCCCACTCTCAAAGAGCTTGTAGTACAAGGGGAGATAAGAATTGAATTGATATAAATGTAAAATAAAATCAATCACAAGTGCCTTGGATAAAAAAAATTCGATAAAAGATCATAGGGAGAGATTATTTTCAGTTACAGGGATCCGAGGAAGAGGTGGATGACTTTGGAGCTGGACATCAGATATTATCTGTAACTGGCATGGGCTGGGCAAGTCAAACCACTACCACCACCTGCACTGTCACCTCCTTCACACTTCCAGGGAGGCAGCCCAGCATTCTGAGCCTAAAAGCTCTGGGAATTGCAGTGTGTCTCAGACTAGCAGTTTTGCTTTTAGCCCTGCTCCTTACAGTCATCACTGAGTAATCAACCTCTGTGGAGAACAGACCCCACTATCCTTGCTACCACCAATTCCAACTGCTGAACAACTGTCACCAAAGGGTAGATTAAGTTTAAGAGCCCCAGGAATAGTAGTGTCCCTTTGTCCTTTGGCCTTGCTTCCAGGCCAGCCCCTGTAGCTAATTCCCAGCAAGGCAACCCTTAGGGGACAGACCTACCAACTTCCTTTAAGGCTGATACAGCCTCTCAGCAGAGTTCTGAGGTTCAAATGGTTTAACATCAAAAACAGATATAGTTTTATCAAGAAAATAATGTTAAAGGAGACATTACCATCTACTTTGCCAGTGTATCCTAAGGACAATGATGCGTTTCTTTTTGACTTGCCATGGAAATCTCTTATGTGTGTGAGTACTTAATATTTAGCACAGTGCCTGGCACATAGTAGGTGCTTAATAAATACTTCTTGATGATTGATTAATGTGTTTTATCTCCTGTATTATGATATGAGTCTTTAGAGTAGAGATTTGTTTTGGTTTCCTCTTTCTGGTTGGACAATGCTTTGCACATATTAACTGCATATAATTAATCTATTAATTAAGGGATACTTTTTCATTTATCCATCAATTCATTAATTCATTAACTCTAACCTCATAATTAATGTAATCATATACAGTGATATATGTTTAACTTTAGGATTAGAGTGGGTAAAATTTAATTAGGGAAGGAGAGCATTTCAGGTATAGAATAGAATAGAATGAACAAAGCTATAGAAGTGGGATAATGAGGATATGTTTTCAATTAATTCAGTTTAACTAGAGTACAGGTTCTATGAGGGGAGAAAAAGCACACAATATGAAATAAGGCTGGTAAGGTAGAGTGGAATAAAAAAAGGATTAGATTTGTTCTACTTGGCACAAGATGGTAAAACTATGAACTATCCAATCAGACAACATAACATCAACATAGTAGGCACTATACTGTGTGCAGATCACTCTGTATTGAATGCCAGAGATTTAAAAACATTCTCTCAAACAGCTCCTGTCCTCAGTGAGCTTATATTCTACTCTGGGAATGCACCATACAAATAGGTGATAATTTGAGGAGATAGAAAAAAAAAAACTAGGATGATCAGCAAAGACTTCCTTCAGCATAAAAACTTATGTGTCACAAACTAAGAGATTCAAAGAGATGGACATAAAAGAGGCAGTGCATTCCAAGCAAAGGGGATAGCCTGAATAATATCAAATAATATGATTGACCAACGATAAATAAAACAGTTTGGATTGCGAGGCACCGTAAAGGGAGCTACATGAAATAAGGACTTGCAAGAGGCAGATTTAGCTTTAGGGTAAAGGGGGTAGGAAACCCTTCCTATCAATTTCAGTTATTCAAAGTAGAATGAGGTACCTCGGGACATATGGGATGCCCCCTCACTTGAGGTATTCAAGCAAAGACAGGTTAGCCATTTGCCAGGAATATTATAGGGAGATTCTCATTCAGTTATAGGAGGGATGAGGTGGCTTCTGAGGAAGGACTCATCCAGCTCTCAGATTGTCTGTTTCTTATTCTTGCCAGTCATTCTTTCTGGGTCAGTTCTACTTTCATCTTATAGTATTGTACATGGCCAATCCTATAGATTCTGACAGCTTGACAGCCTTCTATGGTATCCAAACAACACTTCTTTGTGGTTTGGTAAGATTGGGCTTAGTAAATATTTATGGAAGGAATGAATGAGATGTAAAAATTAATTAGGCTGCTTCTTTCCTTCTTATTGCGAGCTCATAATTATAAAAATATTTAGAATAAGTTTCTCTAGTGCATTCTACTTCTAAATCTGAAAAACTGTCGAAGAATGGAAAGAAAAGTTAATTAGTAAAGGAAACAGGAAAAGTTGAATTCTTTTTCTCAGTAAGAAGCTAGTTGTGATTTTTTTGTAGGCTTAATATTAATTCTTTCTGGTGACTAACAATAATTACTCATGAATAATTACATAACTCAAAATGTGAAAAATGTCTAATTGGAAAATAAACAAATCCACCAAATTAGGTATTTATTACTGCAATTAGGTATCATTATGTATAATAATGACATGATGGTAACCCAGGATATTAATGAATACATTATTAACCATTAAATGTATTCTATTACATCCTTAAAAACAAATTTGAAATCCTTATGCAGACATTTAGTTGGAAGTATTATTGTGAATATAAACATTCCTAAGCAGGCCCTCCCAATTTTAGATTCTTTATTATTCATGCATTCAATTATAGGCAAGATTTGTGGCAGTGATGGTCTTATATATGTCTTTGTTTATTGAAAAATGACATATTCTGAGAAATATTGTTGGTGTCTAGATTATGCTGCTTCACCTTGATTTTCCAAACTTAGTTTCCTGACTATCAGCTGAAAGAAATGCTGGAGGTTTTCTGTCTTCTTTGAATTCAGGTTTCATTAAGATAATTCTTTTGAGAAGCATTGTCTCATGGTGAATAGAAAGCCAGCCTTGGAGTCAGGAAGACATGAGTTCAAGACCTGCTCCTGCATCCAGGGCAGGGTCGTTTGACCCTGGGCAAGTCATTTCATTTCTTCAGTGCCCCCAGTCAATGTGTCAGAGTGCAAAAGCTGATGGAGTGAGAGAATCTAGGTTCAGATTCCCTTCTCTGCCACTTAGGAGTGCTCTAAACTTGAACATGCTGTTTCATGAATCTGTTCCTCAGTTTTCTCATCTATAAAATGAAGAAGTTGTTCTTGACTTTTAAGGTCTTTTCTCATTCTAAATCTATTATCTATGATCCTAAGTTGCAGAAAAATTACTGATCTAAGCCAATTCAATCACAGACCTGGATTCCCCTCCCTCCCATGACCACTTTAGTCCATTTTGTGGTCACTATCACAGATGAGGCTTAATTAATTCAAATAAAATTTTAGATGCATTTGGAGCGAGTACTGTTTTTTATATTTGGGGATGATGTTAAAGAGATTCTTAGCTAGGACCGGTAGGGGTTAGATGACTTCTGATATGCCTTTTAAATCTGAGGTTCTAGGATTGTGGATTTTGCTTGTTGCTTTGATTCAGCACAATTTAGGATAAAACTAAATAATAAAAACTAGGAAATTCCAGTACCCATTACCTGGTATTTTAAGAAGTCTAATAGATTTCCCTACATTGCTCTAGGGGTCCTCCCAGAGAACTTCGCACTGGCTTCTGTACCCTAGAGACTATTTGGGTTGAATCAAGACCAATTCAGGATAGAATAGTAATAACACCTGACTTTTATGTAGAGTTCTGAATTTGCAAAGCACTTGAAATCCATTCTTTTCTTTGAGAGGCTGGGCAGTTCTAGAGGTAGATGCATAGGTATTATTATGTACGGTCTACAGATGAGGAAACTGAGGCTCAGAGAGATTAAGTGATTTGAACATCACCACACTGTTATTAATCATCAGAAAAAGGATCTGAATTAAGGTGTTCCTGCCTTTCAGTGTACTACCGTTGCCATAAAACAATGCTGTCCCTCAATAAATATTTGTTGAATAAAATTGAACCAAAAGTCATTGTTCTCTACCTTCATCCTAGACTGCCTTGGAACCCTGGACTACAATGGACCCAGACTCCAAGGGAACTATAAGGACTTTTTGGTAAACCATGGGGTCCAGTATTCATAAGCTTTTATCAGTTAGGTACTTATTTGTTTCTGTTTATTTGTTTATTTTTGCTTTTCTTTTTAAATTGTTAATCACCATTGCTTAGTATAGTACCTGCCACATACTGAAAGCTTAATAAATATGTTTTGAGTGATTGGTTGACCAACTGATGTTGCTGGTTTCCTAAACTGAAATAGTAAATAGAGGGAAAAATCTCCAATAGGAGAGTGGCGCTTCTTGGCTGAGATGTACTGAGAAAATATAACATTGGGTGGTGACGAGTGACCTTCCTTAAAAGTTCTATGATATTGTTACCCTGGGGACCACTTACATTGATCTGTATCCTTATATGATAGAGTACAACCCTTCTTTGACTAGCTAGACAGTCTTTCAGAGTTGTGGCCGACTTGGTGATGAGTCTTTTGGAATTTAGATAGACTGATGCTCTAGTGCTAAACATATAAGTCTCTCTTGCCTTGCAATACCTTCCCCACACCTGTATGCTGATGAGCTCAAGCCAGGGCCATGTGCACAAGAGGTTCCAGAGGGTGAGGGATGAAAGCTAGTGGTGTGGAAATATGTTTTGCATGACTGCATGTATGATGGGTATTATATTTCTTGCCTTCTCAATGGGTGAGGGAAGGGGTAGAGGCAGGGAGAGAATTTGGAAATGAAAATAAAGAATTTTTTAAAGAGAACTATTTGGGCAGAAGTGACACAAAACACGGCTAATAAGGATAGGGAATTCAAGATGATGTGACATTCTTAATTAAGAAAATCAGTAGATTTCTCTGCCACTTAATAGCTCTATGAATGTGGCCAAGTCATTTAACCTTTCTGTGCATCAATTTCCTTATACTCTCACAGGGAATAGTACCTATATACCTCACCTATTGCTTGGGCTTGTATATTTGAATGGATGCATAGGTGCAAAGTGGGTAGATGAATGAATGAGTGAATAAATGGAAAAGTACTCAATAAGTACTTAATATACATCAGGGACTGTGCTACATTCTGGGGATACATACAACAATGAAATAATCCCTAGCCTAAAGAAGTTTACATTCTAATAGAGTGAAACATACATATAGAAAGGGGGTGGCCAAGAAAGGGAGTTTGGGTCTGAAGAGTTATAGGGATGGTAAGTTGATCTATCAGGCAACTGACTTACTTGCACTTTTCAGAAACAATGGTAGTGTTGGTTTTATTACTGTGCCCAGAGCACAAGGTGGAAGGTGGGGGAGGAAGGGAGATAGGTGTACAGGTACTGTGCAGGGCTTATGGCAAGGTGGCCTTGTGGATTTCTGGATGCAATATGAAGTGTGGTCTGTTGGAAGTGGCTAGATATGGTACATTATCCCTTTATCAAAAAAGCTCAGTATCAGAACAAGTGAGTTTCAAGCTGAGTGGGTTATTTGCCCCAGGGATGGAGGAACATGATTTCTGGAGGGTTCAGTACAATTCTAGGTGGGGAATAGCAAAATAAATGGCAAGATGTCCTAGGCAGATAAATAGATGGCATATCAAGCACAGAAATAGTTTTGGGAGACACAGAACTGGGTTCAAATTTCAGTTTTGTTACTCTCTGCGTGACTTTGGACAAAACACAATTTCTCTGGGTCTCAGTTTCCTCATTTGTAAAATGAATGGGTTGACTTAGACTCTAGAAGATCTCTAAGGTCCTTCCCCACTAAGTCCTACGAAGATCAAGGGAGATGACATATATAAAGAAGCTTTGCAAGCAGAAAAGCACTCTACAAACATCAGCTACTAAAATATGGGAATAAAGAATTGTCATCCTATTCATACTGAGAGAAAGAAGAAAATGTAAGCATTTTCACCCTTGCAATTAGCTTTTCCTGGCCTGTATTTTACAGCTGTGTAAACGACTTTAGCAGGTTACCCGCGGTGATCTGTGAATCAGGAAAGGTCTGGAGAGGCACTTAAAACCAGCCATTAGCTCAACAGAACAAACTGCTTCTTAAGGACTGATGCCCCTGCTTGCCCATCATTTTCCTTTCTTCAGGGTCAGTGGTCCCTCTGATTCACCAGAAGGGTTTTGGTGTGTGTGCATACCTGTGGCAGGATTTGCTCATCAGAGGAAGATAAATGCTCAGTTTGCATTTGGGCTCTTATTCCCTCCCAGCCAATCTCAGTGCCTCCTATTGATTACTTGGCAGAAGTTATTAAAGGAAATGAAGGAACCGAATGTAGAATAGGGACCTTATTATTCATCACCTAATAATATGAGAACTCTACTTCTTTCCTCTTTATTGATAATTTCCACCTTGAAAAAAATAGACTGCATTTGAGCATTTATTACATTGGTGATAAAAGCAAACAAAATACAATAAACACTGAAGAAAAGTAGCCCAGACCTTTTTTCCCCTTGTAGCTAACTGTCCTTTAATGAAAGCACCTGATGTGGGGCATGTCATATTTTATTTTATCCCTAACTCCACTGATTTTCACATGTGTATTCCCAACAAGTAGCTTTGCCATTTGGCTTTAAAATTGGGACAAAGTCATGGGGAGATGACATGATGCCTCTAACTATTTCTCAAAACTTTGGGGAAAGAGGCCTATCCTTGTGACTACCATGTACCATTTCCTTCGGGAATGTGGAATAACTCCAAAGCCATAAGTATCAGTTTCAATGCCAAGGCAGTTGCCACCCAGGGCAATTAATACCAGCTGGGTCAAAGAGTCTGTAAACATGGCAGCATGACATAGTGAAAGGCAGCATGCATTAGTGGATTAGACACTGCATGTGGAGTCCAGAAAGCTGGACTTCAACTTGACTTCAACTCCTGGCTCAGATACTTATCAGTTACTGGATTAGTCACTTGCCTCTCTTTGGACCACAGTTTCCTTTGCTATAGAAGGAAAGATTTAGCCTTCATAGCCCCTAAAGTCCATTCGAGATTTAAACTTATGATCTTATTATGCATGTGGTAGCTGACCTTTTAATTCATGGTGTGAAAATAATATAGGAAATAATTGTTAGCAAGTCATTTGAGTGGAAGGAGAATCAGACACTATAGTTTAGGGTATAAAGTTTTAGAGTTTCAGGAGGTGTCAGTTTATTCTGCCACCTCCAGGTCATTTGGGGTTCCCTACTCCTCCATTAGAAGGGACATTTTTTATATACTGCGTGGGAGGGAAAGGGGAAGTAACCTCCAGTATGGTTATGGTCCTCAATGGGGGTGGAGTGGGGTGTGTCACTGCTTACAGAAATAAAGTGGGAGAGAGGGAAGGGAAAGCCCTACAGAGGGAGAAGGGTGGGTTTGAGGATTCTTTATGAGGTAGAGGGAGAGAATGAAGGAGGGGGACGATATCCAACAGCCTCCTGGAACTCAGACTTTTTCCCCTCACTTTTTTTTTGGCGGGGCAGGGCAATGAGGATTAAGTTACTTGCCCAGGATCATACAGCTAGTAAGTGTCAAGTGTGTGAGGCTGGATTTGAACTCTGGTCCTCCTGAATTCAGGGCCTGTAATTTATTCACTGGGTCACCTAGTTGCCCCCATTTCCCCTCACTTTTTGAAGAATATTTGAATTAATGCATCCCCTCACCTCTTTTTGCTCTGCTAAAGGAGTGTGTGTGTGGTAAACACCAGCTCCCCTGGTGGACATGCATTAGTTATACCTTCAGGACCTAGATTAAGTTGGAGAGAATGGGCTAGTATGGGAGAAGGGAGATCAAGATGTTCCCTGCTTTTCTTTCCTTTCCCCCTTTAAAGGACAGACAAAGAGGAAACCCACTTTAACCAGGAGAACCTTTTGGCTACTCTTTTCCTATTATACTTCTGCTTTGAAATTCATTTTCTAGAGAGAGAGAGTCCGAACCAAGTCCTCTAGATAATGTCAGCTGAACAGTCGCTGGAAATAGGCCATGAGGGAAGTTGAGCTTAAGCAGAGTAAACTCCAGAGAGTAGTAACAAAGGAGCATGGTGCCCAGAAGCCAGCTACACAGGCAGCCAGAAACAGGTCATTGGCTTCTGCCTGAAATCCACTGAAACTGCCAACGAGGCTTCTATGTAGGGGAATACACTTCTTAGAGCATAGGTTCCTTGTAGGGAAACATCATCCTAGGAAACTAAAACTGCATTTGGATCACTTCTCCCCAAGCATGCTGACAATATATATGCAGTATGGGGTTTGAAGAATCAAAAGTCAAGCTGCAACCTTTTTCTTTTTTTTAATGCATCAACATTTGGAGACATTCCAGTGACCTTGGTTTTGTCTCTACGTGAAAATATGTATGAATGATTTTGTTTTTGTTTTATTTATACAAAATTAAAATTAAATATAACATACCATGAAATATATTAAATAGAATTGTAAAATAAATCATTAAAATGGATTTCCTATTTTTGCTTCAGAGTCATTTTAAATCAATCATCACTGCACTTGGGATCAGGAGGCCAGGGACTGGGCAAGTCATTAAACCTCTTTGCCTTAGTTTCCTCATCTATAAAAAAGAGAGCTGGATAAATTCTAAGGTCCCTAGCTTGTTATAAACCCATGTTTTTATGAATACTTCCATGGAAAAAAGAAAAAAAATCCTTTAAGGAAAATCAACAAATACAATTATTTCTGACAGCATATATCCTACACCCACAGCCTACTCTACTGAAAGAAAGGAAATATGTTTCATCATTGGTTTTATGGGGTGGAGATTCAACTTTAGTGACTTTGATTGCCTCTCAATTGT
Organism: Dromiciops gliroides; assembly: GCF_019393635.1. Taxonomy (NCBI): domain Eukaryota; kingdom Metazoa; phylum Chordata; class Mammalia; order Microbiotheria; family Microbiotheriidae; genus Dromiciops; species Dromiciops gliroides. Next base: position 420,450,883 of record NC_057864.1, on the reverse strand, counting down.
TTTTATTTGCATTATTGTAGTTCTTGTGTTTATTATAGTGAGAAATACAGGGGTTTTTTTTGGTTTGTTTTTTTAGGGTAATGAGGGTTAAGTGACTTGCCCAGGGTCACACAGCTAGTGTGTGTCAAGGGTCTGAGGCCGGATTTGAACTCAGGTCCTCCTGAATCAAGGGCTGGTGCTTTATCCATTGTGCCACCTAGCTGCCCCTGTGAGAAATACTTATTAATAATCAATATCTTGGGAAAGTTCAGTACTACCCCTTCTTCTTAAGTCCTTCAAGTTTTTTTCTGAAGGATTTTAATGATCAGATTTGGACTAACTTTCTTGTACTAGACCACACCTAGGTGGAAGCTATTGTTCTCCAAAGCAGTTCAGGTGGGATCTATGTTGTTTCTCTGATGTCTTTTTGACCAAGACTTGAGTGACCTAAATCACTTATCCCAAGACCTCATTTTGATATAACTCACCTTCAATCATGTTGACCAATTAGATTGGATTGCTATTGACCAATTAGATTGGATTGTTATTTGATGGACCACCTATAGTTAGAAGGATATATAAACTGTGAGTCCACCACCATTTTGGGGTCTTTGTTCTGAGAGAGATGTCCATTGACCATCCTTTTATTAATAACCTGTTGGCTTTATTAATAAAAATGATAAAACTATCCAGAAACTAAGCTTTTCATATTTTTAATCATCGCATTCTTTTGTTTTTGTCACCCTCTGGATCAGTGTATAAAATTCTTCCCATGCTTCTCTGAATAATTAATATATAATACTTCCTGTAATATAATTCCATTTCATTATATCCATATACCAGAGTAGAATGGTGGAAAGATCCTTGGATTTGGAGGCAGAAGACCTGGGTTGAAATCCTACCTCTGATACCTGTGTGACCTTGGGCATTCATTTCCCTGGGCCTCAGTTTTTTATCTGCAAAATGAATCAGTGGTACTATATGATATGAGATTCAAATCAGTGATCATATAGTAGCTCTAGAGACCATTAAGTTCCATTCTCTTGTTTTACAAATGAGGAAACCAAGGCTTAAGGAGGTTCAGTGACTTTCCCAATGTCCCCTAAGTAATAAGTGTCAGAGACAAGAATTGAACCCAGGTCCATAGACTCCAGAGTCACTAATTGTTCCACTAAGCTCTCTTTCAGCTCAAGTTTTATGATTTAAGGATACAGCACATTTTTAAAAAAGTAATTATAGCTAGCATTTCTATCCTTCTTTAAGGTTTGCAAAGTACCCTACTATTATTTTATTGTTAACTTGGAACAACCCTAGGAGAAGGTGCTCTTATTACTTATTGTCGTTTTACAGATGAAGAAACCAAGGCAGAGAAGTTAGAGTGACTTCTTTAGGACTATACAGTTAGTAAGTTTCTGAGACTGGATTTGAATTCATACCTCCCCAACTCCATGTCCTCTACTCTACCATGCTACCAACTGCCTCTATGTAATGTCAAATAACCAGTTTAATACAATAACCCACTTTTCAGCTGGTGGTCTTGGCATCAGGTAAATACAATGCTTAGCTGCAGTTCACTTTCTTGCTTTCAACTTTCTGCTAGCTTGAGACTAGAGTGGTTTTTGCATTGGGATTGGCAGCTGGAGCCAGGAATCCCAGGGCAATACCTACTAACATGGTGCCATCACTTTTTCAGTACCATCTTTCAGTTACAGGGCTCTAAGACCCTGGACTTGACCAAAGATTCTGGAGTGCAGAGATAATGGCACCTGCTATAGGTCCCTGCTCCTGCCTATCTCTTCAAGAAAACATCCTCCTGCTCATGACTTTACATTCATAAATATGCTCACAATGCCAAGGGATGTTTTTTTCCCTCCATCAATTCATTAGATCTGCTCCCATGAATTATTTATACACAGTGCTAAAAATGATTCTGAAACATTACAAGAATTCAATATCAGTTTTCACAGTGGGATTTCATCATTTTAGCTTTGCAGCATGGTAGCCTAATGCAATACTAATATGATATGGTGCTAATAGGGTACAATGAGAATTCTCTCTAATATGCAAACATTTCCATGTTATATTATTACTTCTTTTAAGTTAATATGATATGGTGATAATATGATGAAATGAATTAGCTTCATATCATTGTCTGCATGAGTTTTGCATATTAACGGGCATCTTTCCTCCCTCCAAACCCCTTGAATTTACTTGGAATGAGCCTGAAAACTTACCCTGTAGTTATGCTTATGTTAATGAGGCTGTTTAGTAGGAAACATTCCTGCTGTTGCTTAGCCAACTGGAGAAACAATAGATGCATATCCCCTCTCTTTGGAATGGATTTTTTTTTTTTTCTGGCCTCCCCTCAAAGCTTCTTTCCTGATGGTTTGCTTTAGTATTCTCTACTTGTCCACAATCTCAATCCACCCATGCGTTATACATTCTAGGAGCAACATTTAACCAGATTGTATATTCCTATTCGATATGAAGGAAATCTCTTCCAAGAGAAATTGGATGCATAGCCAACTGGCCAAATGCTTTGGAGTATTTACATACACACACGATCCTGCATATATGTGTGAGTATGCCTATATGTAAGTAATATTAGGATAGATAGTCTGAAATCTAACACCAAAGAATCTTGTTTGACTATCTGACTCACATCCTGGTTGGGTAAGGGTTCTACCCAGGATTGTTCTTTAAAAGTTTCAATGCTTATTCAATTTAAGATTCATAGCCAAATTTGGATGCTTAACCAAATCTTAATAGACATTAGCAAATTGGAAAAGCCTCTCTTGGGCCTATCTGATCATTCTTCTTCCATCCCATCAGGTGTACATAATTTACTTAGGTGCTGTGAATTTCAGTACCCTTAAAGAACTTTTTTGGGGGGGGGCAGGGCAATGGGGGCTAAGTGACTTGCCCAGGGTCACACAGCTAGTAAGTGTCAAGTGTCTGAGGCTGGATTTGAACTCAGGTCCTCCTGAATCCAGGGCTGGTGCTCTATCCACTGCACCATCTAGCTGCCCCTTCTCAAAGAACTTTTTCTGAGGTCTTATTATGATTTTGATTCCATTAGGAACCTCAAATGGGAATCATATATGAAAAGCATTTCACAAACCTTAAAGAGCTATATAAATATTTACTATTATTTTTATATCATTCTTCTGTCCACAACCCTAATTGGCTATATTTGGTCCAAAAGAAGGCCACATCAAGTTTAGACTTTATCCAAATTTCATAGTAAGGCATGGTAGGAAGAGTGCTAGCACTGGAGGTGAGAAGAACTGGGTTAAAATTCTGCCTCTGATACTTGTGAGCTGTGTAACCATGGACAAGTTGCTTAACTTCCAGGGGCCTCAGGTTCTTCCTCTGTAAGATAAGGATAATACTACCTGTAGTTCCTAATCCACAGCATTGTTGTGAGGCTCAAGTAAAATCTGTCTAAAGCATTTTCGAAGTTTAAAATTCTATATAAATGTGCAATTACATGGGGCAGTGAATACAGCACTGGACCTGAAGTCAGGAAGACCTGAGTTCAAATCCAGCCTCAGACTCTTATTTGCTTTGTGACCCTTGGGAAGTAACTTATCCTCTAGATCAGGTTTCTGATGTGTAAAAAAGGAGATAATAAAAACACCAATAGGGCAGCTAGGTGGCACAGTGGATAGAGCACTGGCCCTGGAGTCAGGAGTACCTGAGTTCAAATCCGGCCTCAGACACTTAACACTTACTAGCTGTGTGACCTTGGGCAAGTCACTTAACCCCAATTGCATCACTAAAAAAAACAAAAAACACCGATATCCCAGGGTTGTTGTGAACATCAAATGATATATTTGTAAAGTGTTGTGCAGACTTTTGAGCAGCATATAGAAGCTACCTATATTATTATCACTAAAGTGAGTTGCCTTTGAAAAGAATACATACACAATGCATACATTGACAATATTATCACAAACCTTGACTTAGGTTGTATTCAACCCAGATGAGGTAGAGTGAGGAATGGGAAGGAAAGGTGGTTGGGGATTATGGTTTATAAAGCCCCTCAATGAAGCCTAACATGAATTTAGATTTTATTCAAGGAGATCTAGATGAAGACTTCTAGCACGATTTATGGTGCATGTCCTTTAGAAACCACTGCAGTAGAGATTTACTGGAAGCTTTAGAATATTCTAAATATTGAAATGAACTCTGTACCTCCCAGGAGATGTGCATCCTTTCTGGGATGCCAGGGAGGAGTGGGAAAAGCACTGAACTGGAGTATGTGTGTGGGTGTCAGAAAATCTTGGTTTTTAGTACCAGCTCTATTGCCATACAGCTCTGTGAACTTGGGAAACTCACATAATCGTGTTTTACCTAACCCTCTTCACTTTCAAAGTGAGTTAGACTTAAGATCCTTTCCAGATCGACTATTCTATGATTCTGTATTTAAAGGATACAGTGTAGACCCATATGTGGTAGCCTTCAAAGATATGTAGAATTGTTTTGTTAAAAGGATGAGGTTTATCCCAATTGGTTCTAGAAGGCAGAAGAGGAGTAGGTAGGGAAAGGATTGTGGTACAGTAGAAATATCACTGACCCTGGCTTCAGCTGATCTAGATGTTTAAATCCTACCTTTGCAGTGTGTGATTTAGGGCAAATGACTTAAATTCTCTGGTCCTCAGTTTCCACATCTGGAAAATGAAGAGATTGGACCAGCTATCCCCTGAAGTCCTTTCTAACTCTTCATTTATTATCCTAAGATATGGGAAACAGATTTCAATTTAAAATATGGGGGAATATAAGGATTTATTTATTATTATTGTTGTTATTATTAAAGTTGAAGCTGAACAAATCTGGGTAAATTCAATTGAACTCTATTCAACAAACATTTATTGAGTGTATCCTGTGTCCAAGATTAGACAAACTATACAAAACTTGAATTTGAGGAATTGAAAAGATTTTCTAGATAGGGTAGATATATATTTTTTAATTGATAAGAGGATTTTAGGATTATACCTTTAGAGCTGGAACAGGACCTTTGAAGTTATCCAATCCAACTCTGACATTTTACATATGAGGAAATTGAGGTCCAAAGAGGTTGGGATTTGCCCAGAGCAGTTAAATGATTTGCTCAAGGTCATACAGCTAGTATTTTGAGTTGGAATTTGAATCCAGGTCTTTCTGAATCCAAATTTATACTCTTTTCACTACCACACTGACTCCCAAGATAAATGATACAAAACTAAAACCATAGCCAGCTCTCAGGTTCTAGCAAGAAAGAATGACAAGTGCATGCTTCTGACATCCCTACCAGATGAGGATACATTACTTCATCCATTTTCTTTGTTTCTACCCAGAAGTGTGATGAGATGACCTGAGATTCTATAAAATTATCTTGAGTCATATAAAAATAAGCGTTTGAGGGAAGTAGTCAAATTAATATTAGACCCAGTTTGACTTCAAAAGATGGTCAATAATGTCTTGAAAACAAGATTTTTTTTTTAACCTACTGGTTTATTTTTTTTCTTCCCCCTCCCCCCTCTTAATGAGGGCCAAATAACCAGGGCCATCTCCTTCCAACTGTTACCTTGCCTTTTATCACATTCCCCTCCTAGGGTAGTTGGATATAATTGGGGTCAGAATTACATTGAACATGGATAAGATTAGTTAAGAAGGAAATTCTGTGGCCATGTTGCAAAACAGAAAAAAAAAACTTTTCTCACATCTCAGGGCTTAAAAATGCCATCAATACAAGAATCTGGTGCTTCTTTTAATTATCCGATCTCCAAAGCTACAGTACATAATTCCTTGTATAATCAGAGCTTAAACTCTGAAGAAACTCATACGGATGACATTTCCTTTCAATTTTGAATGGGGATTATTTTAAGAGGATACAGAACTTAGAAGTATTTCAATGGACCTGATATTTAAAGCATATTTAGTGGCATTTATGTTTTAATCTGCTTATTGACTAGGCATTAAAGAGAGCTGAGAGTAATTTAGCAGCAATTAAAAAAAACACACCTAGAAATTGTTGATTAAACGAACAAGACTGTATTCTGGTATGGGGTTCTAATAGTTTCCATTACTAGAAAACGAAATGTAAGATTCCAAATATAACATTTCTAACTACAGGGTTTTCTTGGTTCATGTTTTATTTTTCTAGTTCTTGGAACATGTTGATCCAAGGGCAGAGACATCGTAACATTGGACTGTAGAAAGAGGGAAAAATTAAACACCATTCCTCAGAGTTTCTTCTTAGTTTGGTTCAGAAACAAGTCCATTCTAAGTCTAGAAAGAAATTCTTACCTGTGTTTTGCTGCCTTGACCATCAACTCATCTAATCCATTCTATTCATTCCATTTGGGCTATATTTGCATGAAGTCCAAACAATCCATTCAATCACTCTACAAAATCATTGAGGAAAAGTCAAATTGTTGTGTAGCTGATCATACACAAAATAACAAGTTGAATGGCAGAATTTCCCCATGTTTCCACTGGTTATTCTGGGTTCATATAGAACCAAAGAAGAAACATTTGCTAAGAGAAAAGAGCAGAGATTTCCCACAGTGAATGGTAGTTTTAAGTCAAGTTTGACAGTTTAGAGGCCATTCAGAATACTGTGTGTGACCAAAACTTCCTCTCTGTAGTTATCTAAATACCTCTGACCTCTGGAGAACAGTGGGAGGACCTTCAAGGTATAGTTGGAATTGTGCTGATTTTACTGACAAACCATTTCTTTTCATTTGATGTAAAATCCCCAATGATTCCAAGGAAGATTTCATTTATTATTCATCATTTTCCCCTAGATTTTGCATGTTCATGTAGAAAAGCTCTTCATTTAGCTCTGTTACTTCCTTTCCTAAAAAAAAAAACAACCCAAATGTCTACTGAGTATTTCTTTTTCCAGGAAATATAAAAACAAATTTAAAATAGGATTTAGGATTTGGGTACTTGATCTTGGGCACTAAGGAAACAATAGTTGTTCACTTTCTGTTTTGAGAGAATTATTTTTTAATTTTATTTTTTCTCATTTCATGTAATTTTTTAAACATTATTTTTAAAAATTTTTGAGTTTCAAATTTTCTTCCTATCTCCCTTTCCTCCCCACTCCTTGAGAAGGAAAGTAATCTGATATAGATTATACATGTTCAATCATGCAAAACATTTCCATGTTAGTCCTGCTGCAAAAGAGAATGCAGACCAAAACAAAGCAAATAAATGAAGTAAAAAAAAAGTATGTTTCAATCTGCATTTAGATTCCACCAGTTCTTTCACTGGAGGTGGACAGCATTTTTCAATGGAGATTCTTTGGAATTATCTTGGATCATTTTATTTCTGGGAATAACTAAGTCATTCACAATTGATTATCATATAATATTGTTGTCAATTGTGTACAATGTTCTCCTGGGTTGGCTCACTTCACACTCCATCAGTTCAAGTTTTCCCAAGTTTTTCTAGAACCATCCTCTTCATCATTTCTTTCTTTTTTTTCCTGCTCATCATTTCTTAAAGCACAATAGTATTCTATTGTAATCACATACCACAATTTGTTTAGTCATTCCTCAATTGATGGGCATTCCCTCAACTTTCAATTTTTTGCCACCACAAAAAAGAGCTGCTATAAATTACACACACACATACACACTCACATTTAGAGTTGTTTACTTTGTTTATTATTATATTTTTTTTAAAAAAAAAAGAAACAAGAATTGAGGAGATAGAAGTCCAAAAGAAGAAAACCTGAGGCTTCTGCATAGGGGCTTCCTCAAGTGTTTTCACATTTCTATTACTCTAGTCTGCTTTATTCACCTCTGTCTGGGTCCCTCAGAGATGCTCAAATGCATAAATACTCTAATGTATTTGTGATCTCATCACTCTGTCAATAAATCAGTGTACATTTATTAAGGACCTTCTATGTTCTAGAAACTGTATTAAGTTCAGGGGATACAAATATAGGGAAAAAGACAGTCTCTGCCATCAAGGAGCTTTCAATCTAATGGGGCAGGACAACATGCAAAAAGAAGTTGAAAGAGGGTGGAGGGAAGGTACCCAGAGTCAGAGTGTGATGGAGCAGTTCGAAGGAATACATCTGGATGTATTTTTTTTTTTTAGTGAGGCAATTGGGGTTAAGTGACTTGCCCAGGGTCACACAGCTAGTAAGTGTTAAGTGTCTGAGGCCAGATTTGAACTCAGGTACTCCTGACTCCAGGGCCGGTGCTCTATCCACTGCGCCACCTAGCTGCCCCTGAATGGATGTTCTCTTAATGCAGATCATGACTGATCCATACTTTTGCTAATTACTCCTGTCTGTGGTTTCACTATGGGGGAGGTGTCCCTATAGTATTCTTGGGATCCTCATCACTTCCAACTGACATTGTGAAGGTGCTCATGGAACACATGGGGTCTATCCATCAGGTGATCCTTATTCTTGTCATTCTCTGTCTTTCTCTTTCCATAGACAAGTACAGATAAATATTCAAATGTCTAGTTATGAAAATAGTCCCTATGGGAATCTTCTATAGTCAAAGACATTTTTTCTGAGAATAAAGAGATGAACAACTTAAAAACTGATTTGCATTCCTTGGAATGGTTCAGATTCAGTTTCTCAAATTTGGTCTGGAGCTGCTCACTAGTGATATGACTGATCCTAACAGCCCAGAGGTCTCCATGCTCTTTCAATGAATATTTACTTCTGCATTTTCATATGGATACTCTTTTTTTTGTCAATTACTTTTGTATGTTAAAAATGATTCTTTGCTCTCGGTTTTGGCCCTAAGTATTGAATTAATTTTCACCTGGATACCCTAGGGAATGATATGTATATTAACACAACAGGTATCTGTAGTTAAAAGGAAAACTCTACATTAATGGATAATTAGCTATATGGCCACAGTCAGTGATTAGCAAAAGCTGTGACTATCCTCTACTTCACTTGGCTGGGTGTAGAAATAGCCCTGGATACAGAAAGCAATTTGGTTAAACTTTTCCTTTAAAGAGAGCTCCTATTCACAGATACAATTTAGCTTGCCTTTTACATTGTTAGACTGCTTGGTTTTATGGTTTTAGCTGAAGAAGTTTTGTAATTATGACTGCTCCTGCCTTGGTTAGGCCACATCTGGAAGTCAGAATTTAGGAAGGACATTGATTAATTGTAGAGTCCAGAGAAAGGAAAACAAGATAGTGAAGGGCCTTGAGATCATGGTTTCATCAGCTGAAGCAACTTGGGATATATAGTCGGGGGGAAAAGGGGACTTAGGGTGCATAAGAGCTACCTCGGTGTATTTGAAGGGCTACACCTAGAAAAGGTGTACTTTTCAAGCTGAAAGGGAAGAACTAGAGGCAATGGGTGGAAGCTTCAAAGAGTCAAATTTGGGCTTGAGTTAGGGGAAAAACTACCAACAAACCCTTCTTAACAATTACAATGGGGGCAGCTAGGTGGCACAGTGGATAAAGCACCAGCCCTGGATTCAGGAGGATCTGAGTTCAAATGCGACCTCAGACACTTGACACTTACTAGCTGTGTGACTCTGGGCAAATAACTTAACCATCATTACCCCGAAAAACAAACAAACGAGCAAAATAATTAGAGTGTAATAGGTTACCTTTATAAGTCATGATCTCCTGGGTGTTAGAAATCTTCAATAAAAAGCTAGATTACCACTTGATGATTATACTATAGAAGCAATTATTTTTCTTTCTTAGCTATAACTTTAACTAGGGGACTACTAAGATCTTTCCCAACTTTGTGATTCTATGATTTTGTCATGTTTTTCAAATACTCCCGTTTTTATATATATGAGAGAGAAACAGAGAGAAACAGAGACAGAGACAGAGACAGAGACAGAGAACTGGCAAAGCACACATGTGTGTTTACATACAGCTTTCTTCCCCCTCTCCCTAAATACTGCACACATACTTCAGACTCTGTTCTTCACTCCCTGCTGTATGGCCACTTCCTTCATGCCCTTGCCAGACCCCTTGCTGCCAGTGCAGGTATTTTTTTCCCTTCTCCACATCCAGTTCTAGAGTTATGAACCAAGATCAAATCAATTCTGTCAGTGTTCCTGGATAGGACATGTCAAGGGGGAGTGCTAGAGCACCTAACACATAGGGATAGGGATTGGGTTTATGATTATTTTCTCTACCTATACAGTTCTGTAATTTCTCTACAACTTGAAGTCTTATAGAGTTCTCTAAAGCACTGAGAAGTTTGCCAGGGTAAAATAACTAGCATATGTCAGAGGTGGAACTTGAACCCAGTTTTCCCTGAGTTCCCTCTGATCACTTTCAGGAGTATGCTACAGTCAGCTCAAGCCTGGCTCTTGAGAGCTGATTATTAAATTTTTGGTGTGAGCACTTACACCTCAGAAATGGGAAAATGCTACAAATCAGGGCTTGATTGTTTTGTTTATTGGCTAAGCTAATGTGGCTAGGCATAAGAAAGTGATGGAGAAAAAGTTAATAATGAAGACTAAACTGAAAAGTGTGTCATGCTTACTCTTTTTGGTGAACTAGTTATTCAACTTTTATACATAGGTTCTTAAATGTTCCAGTACACTGCTGAATGTGTCAATCTCTCCACATCTCCATTCATTATCACTGTAACTTTCAGAACCAAATAGTCCCTCCTTGGTACCTTCTGTGTTGTCCACCCCATTAGTGTGTAAGTTGCTTGAGAGTATTGAGAAAAAGGACTGTCTTGGCATTTAGATATGTATTTCCGGCACTTTGTATAGTGCTTGGCAAATAGTAAGTACTTAATAAAGGTATTTTCATTCATTTATTCATCTAGTTTCTAATTTCTTCAGTGGGAACTAGAAATTTAGTCAATCATGTAAACTCAAATACTCATTTCACTAAAAGTATTCAAGATTCATTGAATTTTAAAAATTCATCCATGAAACCTTGAAAAATAAGCAGAATAATCATTTTAATTTGATTAGTTATGGGGTTACATTTATTTTGCTGAGTGTTAAACTTTGGTTGCAGATAATCATACTTCCTTGAAATATAAAAAATAAAAATGGAACAGGTTAGTTAAAGTTAAACCAGCTGACATGGGCTGAATTGTGTTTCATTCCTAACCCCTCCTAAAATAAGAGTGTAGAAGTTGAATGTATGTGTTTACCTTCCTGTCTATGCTGCATGCATTCCAAAGCTAAGGTCTGTTGTCAAGATAGAGGCAATTGAGTCAACTGTTCTTACTGATATTCAACCAGTCAATTTCTTCATAATTTTTGGGGGGTGGGGCAATGAGGGCAATAAGTGACTTGCCCAAGGTCACACAGCTAGTAAGTATCAAGTGTCCAAGGCCGGATTTGAACTCAGGTCCTCCTGAATCCAGGGTTGGTGCTTTATCCACTGCACGACCTAGCTGCTCCCATTCTTCATAATTTTTTTTAAAAAAGTCAGCCCACCAATCATCTATTTCAGTGCACACAGATGATCCAGCTTCCTCCATCCAAACTTGGTTTATCTCCCTTTGGGCTGCTGCCAGTATCACTGTAAGAATCATGTACTTGGAGTACATGAGGTACAGAGAGGGTAAGTCACTGGCCGAGGTTGTACAAGGACTGAATGAAAGATCTAGGTGCTAACCTAGGTACTTCCATTATCCCCTAAAACTGGCATTCCAATCAATAAGGCTCTTCTAGAGAATGGGGACCAAATCTTAAGGAAGGAAGGGAACACTCATTTGTTAAGCACCTACTATGTGCCAGTCCCCTTGCTAAAGATTTTACCAATATTATCTCATTTTATTCTCACAAAAACCCTGGGAGGTAGATGTTATCATTATTCTCATTTTATAGTTGAGGAAACTGAGGCTGAGTGACTTATCCAGGACCACACAGCTAATAAGTATCTGAGACTAGATTTGAGCTTAGGTCTTCCTGACTCTAAGACCAGAATGCTATCCACTGTACCACCTAGCTGTCTTTACTTAGCCTAAGTTGTATGACATTTGTTTTTTTTTTTTTTCAAAGTAGTGCTCTGGTGCCCCCTTGCAATGCTTCATTTTTCAAATCTATCCCCTTTGCTTAACTCACATAGCTTCCATCCCAATACACACACTCGTCACTTCTCACCAGGATATTGTAATAGCCTCCCAATTAATCTCCTGATTTTCCATTTCTCTTCTCTCCAAACCATCCTTCACATAGCTTCCAAAGTAATCTCCCTAGAGCATGAGTCTAGCCATGTAATTCCCTTGCTAAATAATCTTCAGTGTTCTATATTACTTTTAGGAGAAAATAGAACTCCTCATCAAGGCGTTTAAATATTTGAATGATTTGGCCTAGCTTTTCAGAGTTATTTTATACTATCCCTTTCATGTATTTCTTGTTCTAGCTGTGATGATTAAAAATATGGGATACATAGTTTCTGGGTAATTTAATAATTTTATTAATAGTTTGGCAAATTATTAATAAAAGCATGGCCCATGGCCATCTCTCTCAGACCAAAAACCCCTAATGGTGGTGGGGTCACAGATTATACGCCCTTTGAAGAGGAAGCATTCCTGAGGGTTACCTAATCACTTCTGATTGTTCAACGTAATTTGGAGGTAGGCTATAGGAAAATGAAGGGCTGATATCAGACTACCCCCCAACCTTGGGCTATTTAATTTTCACCCAAGACCAACTTTTTATTACCTTAACAAGAATTTAGTAGGGTCATTCTTATCAACATTCCTAGAGGTTTATAACCTAGCGAGACCAGGGCCAAGGAGAGTTGATTTATCTTATTAAGGAATTCAAAATGGGGAGAAGTCAGGAATAAATCTCCAAGTTATTGGTTTCACATAATAACTGAATCTGTTACAAAATCATTTCTCACATAGCCCAATAGCCATACTTGCCATTCCTTGTAGATAATATTTCATCTCTTCCCTCCATGCCTTTGATCACTCTATCTCCATGCCTAAAATGCTCTCACACCTTTACTTTTGCTTTCTAGAGTCTTAACTTTCCTTTAAGGATCAGCTCAGGTGACAACTACTGTGCCAAACCTTTCCAGAGCTCCCAAGTTGTTAGTGCAGTACTCTCTTCCTCCTCAAAGTATATTGCATTCACTTATCTATTTTCATGATTTAACTTTCTCCTCTCCCCCCAGCATAATATAAACTCCTTGAGTTCAAAAGCTACTTGTTTTTGTCTTTATAGTTCTGTTCCTTGCACATAGTAGGTGCTTTTATTATGTATTTATGTATTTATTGGTTTACTTATTTATTAAATACTTGTGGCATTGAATTGAGTAGTATAATACCCCCTCCCATCAAATTTAAATAGCTCTTTATTTTCTGGAATGTTTGGTTTTTATTTATTCTTGGTATGTAAGACCTAGTAGGTGGGATGATAATATTTATTGAATTGTATTGAACTGAACTGAAGCAATACATAGAGGTGAATCTACATTCTTGGCAGGGGAGGGAGGGAATAAGCATTTATATAGCACTTACTATGTACCAGATACTGGGCTAAGGACTTTAAAAATATTATCTCATTTGACTGTTGAAGATTATGATAGTAGAATGGAAGTTTTTGCAAGTACTTCCAAAGCAGAGAGTCTTCCAACATAGTCCTAATAATGAATTAGAGACCAGATAATTCAGGGAGCTCATCATTGGGTTAACCATTAGATTTTCCAACCTGCAAAAAGTGTTGAAAACTATAGAGTGATTCAGATTTATGGTACTTGAGGGAGTGTTTCCTGGACCCATAACTAGGAATTTTTGTCCACAGGCAATTTGGATGGAAAACATTGACAGTTGGAGTAGAAGGCCTGGGACACTGCACAGGGAAGAAATACACACCCTGAACATCATCTCTTCTGGGAAACCCACTGGGAAGGGAATAGTAGAGGGGGGTGGTGGAGATTAGTCCAGTATGCTGAAGGACTGCAAAGTACTATAGTGCCCTCTAAATTTGGCACCATAGAGCAAAGCCTGATGCTTCAATGCAGCTCTTGAGTCCACAGTAATGATAATACAACTTCTTGGAGTATCCTTTCCTTGAATTTTATTCTAGGAAAAATAAAAAAGGTTTGTCATTTTTGCCTAAAAATGTGGATCAATCAAATGATAAGATTAACAAGACTTTGAAATTCAAAATCTCAGGACATAAAAATCAAATTGTAGCAATTTTGGAATATTGAGGGAAAATTAGTCCCAATTTGAATCGATTGATGAATATAACTAGTCATATTCCACAAAATGTGGAAAAGTCTTGCTACTGCCCAGGGTCTTGCTACTGCCCAGTTTTTTAGCTTAATTCCTATAGCCAGTACACCATGGTGTACATTTCTGGCAGAATGTAAGCTCCTTCAGGGTAGGGACTGCTTGTCTTTATATCTCTAGTACCTAGAATGATGCCTGGCAATAGTTAGTCTTTATTGAGTAAATGCAAAATTCAATCAAATCAGTATTATTACTTCCTTTTCTAAATCAGCCAATTTGCCTATGGAACTGTCAGTGCTCCATTCATATACCCCAGTGCTTTTTTCCAAAGCACCTAAGGGAAATACTGTGGAATCAGGCATTACTAGAACTCTCTGCAGAAAAGAAGAGGGTTAGCTCTTGAATCTTAGGAATGGTTTCCTCTTATTGGCCCAAAACCTGGTGCTAGTAGATCTTTTTCACTTGTTTTAAGGTTCAGAAATGTGGTCTCCCAAGTAAATCCAGATGACAAATAGAAATCCTAAGTCTCTTTTTTCCTCTTTCCTTTCCTTTTTTAGCCAACTTTGCTTTTCAGCATCTGCCTTTGTTTTTCTTATCTGGCCTTCAATTATTCCATATAAAAACCTGAGGTTAGGATTACTATTAGTATTGCCCTAGTTACATGCTGAAAACAGTTTTAACCACAAAGAAATAATTATAAACAAAGCCCAGTTAATTATACAAGACATTCTTGGCTGCCCTAATTAAGGCACAGTTCAATATTACTAGCTAGGTAGGTTTTTTTTTAATTGTGAATAGATTTAGTAGGAGCTTGTCTAGTGAACAAATAATGAGATCAGTGCCTCAGAAAGAATTTGATTTTAAAGAAAGTATTCACCCATCAATTGTTTTCCCTTGTTTAATAGGATTCCCTCACCCAGTGGCATGGGATATAGTGGGTGATGAGTTTATTCTTCTAAATGGGCTGAGGTTCCAATGATAGCAAACCAGGGAATGCTTGATCCTTGGAAAGTATTGTGGAGAAGGAGAAAGAGGACTGAACTTTCTGAGTCAGAAGACCTGGATGTGAATCCTCAAAGAGGAATTAGGCAGCATAGAGTGCTGGCTCTGGAATTGGGAAGACCTAAGTTGAAATTTGGCCTCAGCCACTTATTGCGTGACCTTAGATAAGTCACTTAACCTCTGCTTGTCTTGGTTTCCTCAACTGTAAAATGAGAATAATATTAGCACCTATGTCCCAGGGTTTTTATGAAGATAAAATGAAATAATGTTCGTAAAACATTCAGCACATTGCCTGGCACATACTAGGTGTGATGTAAATGCTAGTTATGTTGTTATTTTTGTTACTATTATCCAAATTCTGCCTCTTGTTATCTGTGTGATTTTGGTATAAATCAATTAATCAGTCTTGGCTTTCTCATCTGTAAGATGGGAAGGTCTGAGGTCAGATATGGACTCACCTGGCACCAAAAACCACTTTTACAAGGCAATTAATAATAGGTTACTTTTACATAATATTTTATGGTTTGAAAAATATTCGACATGTATTTCTCCATTTAAGCTTCACAACAACCTTGTGAGCTAGGCTCAGGAAGTGTTATTAGCATAGCCTTAGAGATAAAGAAATGGAGACTTAGAAAAATAAGTAGCCTCATTGTTATTGTTGTTGTTCATTCATTTCAGTTGTGTCCCAGTCTTCCTGACTCTATTCCTTGTGAAGTAGAGTGGTTTGCCATGTCCTTCAGCAGTTCACAGCATTACAAAACTTGAAAATTTGAAAGGTATCTCAGATGAATGAATGAATGAATAAAGCATTTAGTAAGCACTTACTATATGCAAAACATTGTTCTAAGCCCTAGAGATATACATAGAAAAGTAAGATAGTCCCTGAGCTCATATTCTAAAAGGGAAGACCATATACATGGAAGGCTTCAGCTCTAAGTTGGATAGAAAAGTCTAGTGACCCTTAGGGTGCAATGATAAAGAAGATGGTAATTTCTCTTCTTTAATGTCTTTAATTAATGTCACTATTTGTGGGGCTTTGGGATTTAGGGTCCTTGGCTATCCTCATCAGGGTCTGAGGGACATGTGGTCAAAGTGGTAGTGGTGGGGGTCTGATTTGCCTGACAGATGCTGTCTCCTCTCTGTCCCCCAGGGTACTTTGTTGTTTTTGATGTGATCCAGTTCAATCCATACATTCAAGAAATCACTTCTACAACAGAATTGTCAAAACGTTTATCCAGCCTGTGCTTAAAGACCATAAGGGAGGGGGAATTCATTAGTCCCTGAAGAAGACATTCATCTTTTGGGTTGTTCTAATAATTAAAATTATTTTTCCTTATATTAAAACTAAATCTGAGGGCAGCTAGGTGGTGCAGTGGATAAAGCACCAGGCCTGGATTCAGGAGGACCTGAATTCAAATTTGGCCTCAGACACTTGACACTTACTAGCTATGTGACACTGGGCAAGTCACTTAACCCCCAATGCCCCACAAAAAAAAAAGAAAGAAAGAAAGAAAGGAAGGAAGGAAGGAAGAAAAAGAAAGAAAGAAAACCAAAATCTGCCTCTTTGCAACTTCTACCCATTGCTCCTGTTCTGCTGTCTAGGCCAATAAAACAAGTTTAATCCCCCTTCCATATGGCAGGCCATCTGATATTTGAAGACAGAATATTCTGTTATCCATAGTGGCAGAACCAGTAAATGTTGGAGGCAGGATTCAAACCCAGGACTTCTAACTTAAAATCCACATCCTTTATCACTGCTTCTTTATAATTAGTCTTTTGGTAGGACATGAATATATAACTTTAGAGGAAATGTGCTGTCAAGTAACCAGGGAGATGTTGTTAATCCTGGAAGACTTCCTAGAGAAGGTTGAATTTGGTTTTTTTTGTTTGTTTGATTGTTTTATCATAAAAGTATTTTATTATTTTCCAGTTACATGTAAAGAGATATTTCAACATTTTTTTCATAGGATTTTTAGTTCCAAGTTTTTCTCCCACCCTCCCTTCCCTCCCCCTTCCTCAAGATGGAAAGCAATCTGATATAGGTTATATATGTACAATCACATTAAATATATTTCTGTATTAGTCATATTATGAAAGAAGGATCAAAACACAAGGGAAAAACCTCAAAAAAGAAAAAAAACCAAACAGTCAAAAAGTAGAAACAGTATGGTTCAATCGGTATTCAAAATCCACAGTTCTCTTCTCTGAATGTGGAGAACATTTTCTATCATGAGCTCTTTGAAATTGTTTTGGATCATTACACTGCTGAGAAGAGCCAAGTCTATCACAGTTGATCATCACACAATGTTGCTGTTACTGTGTACAATATTCTCCTGGTTCTGTTTCTCTCACTCAGCATCCATTCATGTAAGTCCTTCCAGGTTTCTCTGAAATCCTCCTGTTCATTGTTTCTTATAGCACATAGTATTCCATTACATTCATATACCGCAACTTGTTTAGCCATTCCCCAATTGATGGGCATTCCCTCAATTTCCAATTCTTTGCCACCATGAAGAGAGCTTCTATAAATATTTTTGTACATGTGGGTCCTTTTCTCTCTTCTATGATCTCTTTGGGATACAGACCTAGTAGTGGTATTACTGGGTCAAAGGGTATGAACAGTCCTTTGGGTATAGTTCCAAATTGTTTGAGGAGGTGAATTTTGAACTGAGTTTTGAAGGCCACAGATTTCTGGCTGATAAGCAATAGCACACACACAAAATGAGGATAGAAGAAGCAAGTTCTAGTGGATGTACAACTGAGGGCAGGGTGGGGCAGCATCAATAAGAGCTATAGGGGAAGTCAGGGGAAGGAAAATATAGTCCTGAAACTGCTGGAGTGGAAGAGAAGGGAGGTGACTGACAGAGGCCATTGAAGGCCAGGCCAAGGAAGCTGGATTTTGATATAAGCAGATTTGAGATTTAAGGATAGGTAATTGAGCAGAGAAGCTAAATGACAAAGACTATGGCTGAGCAAGGAGAGACAGCATGATTCAAGAGATAGAGAGATGGCCTTGGAGTCAAGAATATCAGGATTCAAGTCCTGCTTACGACACATACTATGTGACCATGAGTAAGCCATGCACCATAACACCTCAAAGTGAGAGATGAGTTGTCAGTCTGTTCAACAGAAGGAGTTTACACACTGAGAGTTCTTTATAATGATGGAATCATAGGCCCTGAGAATAGAATGGATGAATGTGGAAGACTCTAAATATTGACCTGCCTCACAATCCAGGCAATAAATAGGTTGATGTCATAGCCCTCATTTGCCCAAGGAAAAATCAAATATCATCTACACGCATAGAAGATTGCACAAGTCTCTTGGTTGAGTAGAGAGAGATATTAATGACCCTTTATCACTGACTTCATTTCTCACTAAGTAATAGAAGTAATTCTCAAGATGTCCATACCAATCTATCCTATCATCTATCTATCTATCTATCTATCTATCTATCTATCTATCTATCTATCTATCTATCTATCTATCTATCTATCTATCTACCTATCATCTGTCTGTCTTTTTATCATTGTCTATCCATCTCTCTATCCATCTTTCCTCCCTGTTTTTATTCTTTTCTTCCTCCTCTCTTCCTCCATGACTGCCATCCTTCTTTCCTTCCTTCCCTCCTTCTTTTCCCCCTTTCCCTCTCTCTCCTTTCTTCCTTCCTCCTTTCTTTCTCCCCTCCCTTCCACTTTCCTTCACTCCTTCATTCCTTGCTCCTTCCCTCCCTCCTTCCTTCCTCTTCTCTGTCCTTGTAAGAAATATGCATAGTTAAACAGAACAAATCCCCTCATTCATTGTGTACAAAAGTATGTATCATTCTGCAATTGACTTTGTCATCTCTATCAGGATCTCTATCATTGCTGGCCTTTTGGAATCATGCAAAGCCATTGCACCAATCAGAGTTTTTGTTTCTTTCAAAATTGTTTTTACACTGTTGTTATTTTATACATTGTTTTCCTGATCCTGCCAATTTTATTCATCACAGAAATTTTTTTAAAGTGTTTTCTTTTTAAAAAAATAATATTGATGTTATGGTATAAGTGATTTTACTCCTGTTCACTTCACATCAGTTCATACAAGTCTTTTTTTTTGTTTCAGTGAAATTCTATATCTACTTATTTTTTGCAGCACAGTAGTAGTCCATTACAATCATATACCATAATTTGTTCAGCTATTCTCCAATTGATGGGCATTCCCTTAGATTCTAATTGGGAGTTATAGGAGTGGAGCCAAGATGGCAGAAGAAAGGCTGTTACTCTCCCCACTTCCAACAAACCTGTCCATGCACTTCATAAAATAATGCCATAAGACAACTCCTGGAGCAGCATAACTCACATAAGAATAGAGTGATACTATTTTCCAATAAAAAAATGGCTTAATTAGTTGACTGGGATTACCTGCTGTTCAGGCTGAGAGAGGAGCACAACACATGGAACAGGGCCAGCCTTGGGCAGGCGGCACCTCCAGAGCCTCCGAAACTTCAGCTGCTTCTTCTGAAGACCAGCTCATGGGACCATTGAGGGGGCCCAGAATTTTGGGGGAATAGCTCTGATGGAACTGGGGTGGGGTGCTCATGTTCTGAACCAGCAAAGCAAACTGAAATGGTAGCCACCCAGTGGGGGAGGGGCACAGACACACCAAGATTCCAACCATAGAGAATCAGATTTCAATTAGACATCTGGTTCAGGGTCAAAGAGAAAGTGGACTGTGGTTACTTATAGGTCAGGCAGGCTGAGAACAAGCCTAATAACCCCCTGGGCCATGATGTAGCACCAGACAGTCTGTCCTGGAAGCAGTGCTGCATGTTAAGAAGGAGTTAAAAGCCAAGAAATAGATGGTCAAGATGAGTAGGCAGAGAAAACAGTAGACAATTGAAAGCTTCTTTGGGGGCAAGGTAGACCAGAATACACCCTCAGAAGAAGACAATAACAAAGTTAAAGCTCCTGCATCCAAAGCTTCCAAGAAAAATATGAATTGGTCCAGGCCATGGAAGCACTCAAAAAGGACTTTGAAGAGAAAGTAAGTGAGATACAGGGAAGATTTAGAGAGGTAGAAGAACAAAATGGAAAGAGAAATGAAAGTGATGCAGGAAAATCAGGAGAAAAAAGTCAACAGCTTGAAAAGCCAAATGGGAAAGGAGATACAAAAGCTCTCTGAAGAAAATAATTGCCTAAGAATTAGGATTGAACAAATGGAAGCTAGTGACTTTATGAGAAACCAAGACACAATAAAGCAAATCTAAAGGAATAAAAAAAAAGGGCAATATGAAATATCTCCTTGGAATAACTGCTGACCTGGAAAAAAGATCCAGGAGAGACAATTTGAAAATTATTGGACCACCTGAAAATCATGATTAAAAAAAGAGCTTAGACATCATCTTCCAAGAAATTGTCTGGGAAAATTGCCCTGATATTCTAGAAGCAGAAGGTAAAATAGAAATTGAAAGAATGCACCAATCACCTCCTGAAAGAGATCCCGAAAGGAAAACTTCCAGGAATATTATAGTCAAGTTCCAGAGATCCCAGGTCAAGGAGAAAATATTGCAAGCAGCTAGAAAAAAGGAATTCAAATGCTGTGGTGCTACAGTTAGGATAACACAAGATTTAGCAGCATCTACATTAAAGAACCAGAAGGCATGGAATATGATATTCCAGTGGGCAAAGGAACTGGGACTACAATTTAAAAACACCTACCCAGCAAACCTGAGTATAATCTTTCAGAGGAAAAAATGGGAATTCAATGAAAGAGAGAACTTTCAGGCATCAGTAATGAAAAGACCTGAACTGAACAAAAAATTTTACTTTCAAAGCATAAAATGGTAAACAGGTAAAGAAATCATGAGGGACATTAAAAGATTAAATTGTTTACATTCCTCTATGGGAAGATAATACTTCTAACTCAAAAGAACTTTCTCAGTCTTAGGGAAGCTGAAAGGAATATACTTAGAGGGCACAAGTGTGAATTGAATATGAAGGGATGATATCTGTAAAGAATTTATTTTTTGTTTATCCTTGGTTTTTTTGTGGGGCCAGCAGGATGGGGTGGCTTATGTCTGGGGCTGAATTTGGGTTCAGGGATTCCTGGGTCCAGGGCTGGTGCTTTGTCCACTGTGTCATCTAGCTGACTCATGATGACATCTCTAAAACAAAGTTAAAGGGTAAGAGGAATACACTGGAAGAAAGGGAAAGGGAGAGGTGGAAGGGGGTAAAGTTCCTCACATAAAAGTAACAAGAAAAAGCTTATGGAGTGGAAGGGAATATGGAGAAGGAGCGGGGGTGTGAGTGAGCCTTAATTTCATCAGAATTGGCTCAAAGAGGGAATAACATATACACTCAAATGGGTATGGTAATGTATTTTGCTCTGAGGGAAAGTGGGAGGGGATGAAGGAAAGGCGGGGAGAGGCAAAGGAAGGGAGGACAGATTGGGGTAAGGGGCAGTATAAAGCAAAACACTTTCAAGGAGGGATAAAGTTTAAGAACATAGAAAATAGAGTAAATATCAAGGGGAGGGAATAGGATGGAAGGTAATACAGGTAGCATTAGTAACTGTGAAAGAAATGATGAATAGGATGATATCAGAAGGAGGTATGAAAAATGCATATCATCAAGAGAAGAAGAAATGAAGGTATTTGAATATGGATTGAAGTATAATTTTATTTGTTCCTCTTTCTAAAGTTATTTTGTCTATTTTCCTTCACAACTTGACTAATGTGAAGATGTTTTGCATAACGGTACATTTATGACTTATATTGAATTGTTTGCATAGGGAGAGTTGGGGAGGGAGAGAAGAAGGAAATTTCGAACACAATTTAAAAAAAATCAATGTGAAAAATTTTATTTTTTTTCTTTTCTTACATTTAACTTGGGGAAAATTCTAAATAAAAATTATAATCAGAAAAAATAGTCTAGTTGGGTTTTTTCCTATCAGAAATAAAGGTCACCATAAACATTTTTATATAATACAGATTTTTTTCTTTTCCTGTGAACTCTTTGGGGGATAAGAAGTGAAATGTTAATCAGAAGTTGTTTCTTTGATCACTTTGCTGCCTTGAGCCCAAAGAGAGTTGCAGAGCAGGAAGCACTCAAATAGATCTTAGAGGACCTAGACTTCCATCCCAGCTCAATATTTTGGACCTGTATGATCTTGGGCAAGTCATTTTTATCTCATTTGGGTCTAGTTTCTTCATCTATAAAAAAAGAGAAGTTGTATTAAATCAACCCCAAGATCTTTTTCTAGCTCTAGGTATATGATTCTAATAATAATTCAAATTTAATAATAGATGAACTTTATATACAATAAGCATTTATTAAGCACCTACTATATGTCAGGCACTGTGCTACTTTTTTTCTTTTTTGAGGATGTTCCCTTGTGTTCTGATTCTTCTTTCACAATACGACTAATGCAGAAATATGTACATATATAACCTATATCAGAGTGCTTTCTATCTTGAGGAGTGGGGAGGGAAGGGAGGAAGGGAGAAAAATTTGGAACTAAAAATCTTATTCAAACAAATGTTGGAAACTATCTTTACATGTAACTGGAAAATTATAAAATACATTTGTAATTTAAAAAAATTCCCAAGTATTTGTTAGGTACCTATAATGGATGTTGACTCCATCATGGTGCTAGGTATTAGAGTGAATACACAGCTTGCGATCCCACAGGAGAGACAAGATGTCCATGTAGAAAATGTCTAGCTAACACCCTACTCATGTTTCAATATACGGCTAAGTGGTACAATAAGTGATGCAGGGAAAATGTCACCAAGAGGATGCCAGGACAGTGAGACAAGTGTTGGCTGGGATGAATACATAATTAGATAGATAAGACAGACAGACAGGCAGACATATGATGGGTAATTTATTAAATGGTTTTACGTGCTGCACACCGTGCTAAGTTCTGGGGATACAAGTACTTGCAATACAGTTTCTCCCCTCAGGGAGCTTATATTCTAATGGGAAAAGACAGTGCATAGAGGGGAATGGAAAGCAGAAGTCAATGCTTATAGGGCAAAGCTGCTTTTGAGAGATGAAGAACAGAGAGTGGATGGGGCAGGTAGTGAAGTGAGCATGGTTGGAGTCCCTAGTGAAAATGGGGATCTGGCTTAGGTGCTCACCAAACAGAACAGGACTCTGGATGGAGCTATTATGTTCCTTTATAGAGAGGATCAGAATTGATTTACTCTTAATATAAAGAAAAAGCCTTGCTTGAATGAACCGTGAGACAGACATGGTTTAGATACAGCTGCTTCTTGAATTCAGTTCATTTTCTGAAATGAGTGTACAGGCTATTTTTCAGCTCTGGACTGAGTCCTAACAGGTACTGGTATTGCTAAGAATCAGGGTGTCTGTTCAATTCTTGGGGCCAAGGAAGCATCTATTACTGATGGTGTCAGGTTGATTCAGAGAGCACAGCTAATGAAATTTGGCAGCCTCTCCACCTTGCCCTCTCTCACCCAAGTTTTCTACATTGTTAAGTCTTTGAAAGTGGGAAAGATGAGTGGGAATTGTGGTCCATAAGGGGACTTACTCTCTGCATGGCACAGTAGATCACATCTATGACAGCTGGTTGGCCTAGACAGACTCACAGCCATAAACATCAATTACTAAGGTTCTTTTGCTTGGCTAGGTGTTAAAAAGGTCACTACCCTATCTGAAATGAAAGAAGGTACAGGGAGAAGATGGAAGCCCTACAGTCAGGATTTTTAAAAAAAGTTTTGTTTATTGGCCTGTGATGCTGAAAATAAAATTATAACATGGGAGCTAAATCCTAGAGAAACAGAAAAAGCTTAGCAAAAAATGGTATTGCATTGTTCTCCATTGAAAGAACACATTTTATCATAGTCCACTGCAGGGAAGTTTCACAAGGATTAATTAAAGTAATTAGCACCATATATTGTGACAATATTTCATAGGCATGAAATAGTTAATGCTGACATGGAAAAAAATAACAAGGTTATTGACTTAAAGCCATTATGATCTGAAAGGTGTGTGTGTGTGTGTGGAGGGGGTGGGTGGGTGGGACTAACCATACTTAACATTGAGCTCAGCTGAGGCTGATTGGTTGGGAATTTGAAACTAAACTGGCTATGTTAGGTATAAAGATATGTTTCTGAGGACAGTTTTCCTTAGGTGGCTTCTCTCAACAATTGACTTTGAGGTTTGTGGTTCCAAAGAGCTTTTGCTGTGTGCAAACTCTCTCTCTCTCTCTCTCTCTCTCTCTCTCTCTCTCTCTCTCTCTCTCTCTCTCTCTCTCTCTCTCCATATGTGTGTGTCTGTGTCTATATATAGGACAAAGTGATTGGAACTTTACCTCAGGGTAATCAAATGGAGGGGAAGGGGGCAGCTTCCTCTCAGGAAGCTTTTTTCCTGAAATGTTGTGAGGACCTTCCTCAAGCCTATGTAAGGCTATGTTGTAATGCAGAGTTGTGGTCCTTCACCCATTCTGCATGTCACCCTCCCACATCTGTGTCCATAATCCCATCACTAAGGTGCCCCTCTCTCAGGTCCCATTTGCCTTCCCAAAGCCTGAGAAGCATAAGATTTCTCTTTCCCATATCAACTACACATCTTCTTTACCACCCCTAGAAAAATATACATGCCATGCTTTTGAGTTTAATGTTCATCATTAAAATTTTCTTCATAACTTGCTTAAGTCCAGACAACTCCCCTCCCCCAATACATAAAGCCTTGATTCATAGTATTTGGCAATTTCTGAGGTATAAATACTCACACTGAAAATTTAACAATCCCTAGCAAACACCTGCCCTCCGCCCACTTGGAGTTGTCATTTCTACAGTCTCACTCTTTCCCACAATTGCTTTTCCTCCAGGTTCAGAGAATTCCTAGTTAGGGCTCTAGACACACACACACACACACACACACACACACACGTGAAACAGCTCTTATTTGTTTAAATGTGAAATAATTCACTTGATAGAATTTTTCATAGCCAGTTATTTTGCTACTGTTCAGCTAGCCTCTTAAAGATAAACTTAGTTGGGGGCAGCTAGGTGGCACAGTGGCCCTGGATTCAGGAGGACCTGAATTCAAATCCAGTCTCAGACACTTGATACCTACTAGCTGTGTGACCCTGGGCAAATCACTTAACCCTCATTGCCCTGCCAAAAAGACAAAAAAACAAAAGATAAACTTAGTTGTGGGAGCCAGATACTTTTCATATAACTGCTACCCTTGGATTTCTTCAGCATCATTATCTTTCTTTTCCATAAATTACCCAAATAATTCCTTAAACCAGGAATTCACTCATTCCAGATGCTCACCTAGAATTCCTAGCTTCCTTCAAGCTCAAGTAGTATCTTCTACATGGAAGTTTCTTGATTTCTTTCCCTGATGCCTCCTTTCCTCCCTTCTTTCCTACCTTGTGTTAATTTTATATACAAGTATATTCAAATGTATACACTGTGTTCATACGTATATGTGTTCATATTTTAGGTCAGGGGGCTATAATTTTAGTCTTTGTATACTCAGAGTGACTAGACATATAGCAGGCACTTTATGCGTGTTTGCTGATTTACTAATTGAGCGTTTTTTTTTTAACATAATAGAATACAAGTTGTTTGAGAGTGAGACATTTCATTATTGTTTCTTTACATCCAGCACCTAAGTACAGTGCATGGCACATAGTAGGGTCTATCTAAATAAATGGTTGTTGATTGATTGACTATGGAGAAGGATTTGAGTTTTATTAGTCCTTGACCCTATCCAAGTGAACTTAGTCCCATAGTGACCAAGATCAGTAAACAAACCCAGCTAGCAATGGCCTGCTGACTCTAGTGAATCGATTATCTTGCCACTATTTCAAAGGGAGCTAGACTACAACCAAACAGCATCGAAATTCTGATTATTGTTATGGTTTGTCCAATCCCCCAAGCAATTGATGTAATTTATAGGAAGAAGTCGGGGGGGGGGGGGAGCTCAGTGAAAAGAATATCCATCTTTTAACATTATCCACAAGGGTCTGGTTACCAACTACACACATAAAACAGAACAAAAATACCTAGCTCAGGCAATTAAACTTTGCTTGTTCTCTATTAAGATAAATGTATTTGTTTGCAGGTGACTACAGATGGAAGCCTTAAGAGAGAGTCCAGTGATTTGCTCTAGTAAAAACTATAAGTTTAGCAATGTCTCTTGAGTGGTCCCCAATATGAAATCTCCTATACAATATTTTGTTCCAGTTCCCTCTAGAAGTGGTAGATGGACTTTGGAATGAAAAGTTTATTGGAAATGTTAAGCACAGAAAATTTGTCTCTCCTCTCCTCTTCTCTCTTCTCTTCTCCTCTTTCCCTCCCCTCCCCTCTTGGAAATTTTTTATATGGCCCCAGAATGTCTCCTCTCCTCTCCTGTCCTCTTTTTTCTTCTTTCTTTCTGACTTGCAATTTATTTATGTGGTACCAGAAAGTCTCCTCTCCTCTCCTCTCTCCTCTTGAATTAGAATTAATTTATGTGGTTGTAAAAAGTCAAATGAACAATGAAAAATGTAACCATCCATAGTTTTGGTCAAACACTAGCATAGTTTTACTGACTGACATTTTTACTTTTCACCTAATTTTGTGGCATCCTATAGACAACAACCTCTGCCAGGTCAGAATATCGGGGAGCAGAAGAAGGCAGTCATTGGTAATTTCCAAGGCATCATTGCTAGGAGTGAGTGTGCAGTGCTTTTTTATCAAACTCTCCTATTCCTGAGGATTGTCCAGGATGTTTTTTAAAAAGCAACAGCAGGCTTCAGCCCTAGATTGTTTGATTTGCCAAGTTGTATCACGAGTCTGGCACCTGCCTCTAGCACTGGACAGCACCCAATGCCTTAGGAAAAGGTTAATTAGGAAAACAGGAACTTACCTGGGCAGATGTGCAATAGTACCCATGAGGGAATGTGTGATCAGTGATCAGCTGTGCTAAATGCCAGGCCTTTGTTCTCAAAAGTGGGGGCTAGATTTAAAGGAAAAAAGTCCTTTTATAGTTATTTTGAACTTTTAAAGTCTGTTTTTCATTTCTTCCTAATTCTTGATTAGATAATTTCAGAATGATTCCCTTTGTGAAAACACAGAACAATATCCATTTTCACATCCATCTACTGGTCAATTTTTTTTTACCAGATATTGATGTTTTTATGCAAATAGGATGCTACTTATTAAGCATGGGAAAATATATACCTTGAGTTGATATTTCAGTGGTAAAGTGTGCTGAGTCCAAGGATTGATTAACCAGAGAAAGGATGTGAAGAGAAGATGCAATTAAGTTAGATAATAGAACCCTGAAAGGGAATTGGAGGGACAGAAAAAGAAAGTAAATGGAGTCTCTTCTCTCTTCCTTGCCATGTCCATCACATGATATAGAATCATAGAATTTGGAAGTGAGAAGTGGTGTTTTCCAAATATTCTTTTTGAATGAGCCTATGCCTTCATTGGTCTAGGGAGCTAAAAGAATGCAAATTCCTTAACCCATGAAAACTATTAATTTGTCTTGGACTTAGAGGCTTAAACAGTTGCCAGGGGTTATTGAGAGATGTCCAGAATTACACATATAGCATCTATCAGAACTGGGAATTTGAACTCAGCCTTTTTTTGCAGGGAAATGAAGGTTTTGCAGGGAACTCAGGTCCTCCTGAATCCAGATCCAGTGCTCTATCCACTGCACCACCTATCTACCCTCAGGTATTCTTGATGATAAAGAAGCATCTTTTTACCTACAGTATTCATACTCCTCTGCTTGTCATTCAAAGCTTATTATATTCATACATATATACATCATAGATATATGAATATATTAATTTTTACCTGAAGAATTTTGTTCTTAATGTAACTTTCATCAACTTGACATCATACTGAGGAGACACTAAAAACTTTCTTTAGTATTGACTCAATAAAGAAAATACTATAATTTTGAATTCTCCTACATTAAGTGTAAATTCTACTTTTTTTGCAAATTGAAATACTAAACCATGTAATCCTAACCCCATAGTTTGATTTCTACTTTAAACAGCTGTCTGTGCCTCTCATCATCTTCCTCAAATCCACAGCTATTGCCTTTGCCAGTCAAACTCTTAAGTAAAAATTGTCATAGAAAAGAAATCCTGGGCTCATAGCTTTCCTGAATACAAACCAAGTTCATTTGTTGTTTGCCTTAAGGACTGAATGCCAGGTTTATATACCATAGATAGCCAGTTCTTTTATTTTTACATTGTTATTATCTCTGATTTTTCTAGCTACATGTTTCTTCACTTTGGCTGTTACCACCAAGACAAAATTTCTTTTCTGTGATTTTTGTGTAGAAAGAAAACATCTCATTGATAGCCAATGGGCATGAGGATGATGGGATCAAGTTTGTACCTCATAATTAATTAATCTAATTGCTCATTTAAATATATCCATTGGTTTTCCTGTAATTCACCCGACGTCTTGTTTGTTGCATTCATTGCTCTTAAGCACCAGGCTGTTAAGTCTTCCTGTTAATAAGTAACTGGTGTTAATGAAAGAATGGAAGCTAATCCAGCCCCTTATTAGAAAGACTTACATTATTTGTAATCTTCAAGGGATAGTGACTCCAGTAGCATAGCCTAAAAAGAATTTGTTCTGTATTAAAAAAAAATAGAGATAGAGATAATAATACTACGTATGTTGGCTTCCACACTATTAGTTGTTTTTGACAAAAGAATTTACTGTGAACTCTGTCATCTCAGTTCTTACAAAAGTGAAGCTATAATGTCATTGAAGTATTTACATTATATATTCTTCATGATAGGAAAATATTGAGAATGTTGGACTCAGTAGTTGAATTCATCGAGTCAAAATGTGTTTTTGCCCACATGAATTGCTTTTCATGATAGGTTTTCCATTACATACTGACTTGTTTATTGTTTGCTCTATTTGAATGTTTCCCAGTGTGACCACAGACAAAGTGGCCTTTTGCTTACTTAAGAAATGGAATTTTGCACTACGGGAGAAATTAGAGTGTGTGGACATTTTTGCTCAAGCATCAGAGAAGAACCAGGTGCCTGAAAGAAATAAAGTACTCCCTTGTAACACTGGAATCAACTGAAATTTGAGTACTGTCATTCTGTTAAGAAGAAAAATGTAAGGTGATTTTAAGCTAGTATTCTTTAGTCTTGGGGTTCAGATCATATAAAGGCAAGTCCAAAGAGATTATGAAGAGTTAAAAGAATGGATTGTCTCTGCCACTTGCTGTGTCATTTCTGAGCTTCAGTCTCCTCATCTAAAAATGGGGATAAATCCTGTAGTAGCTAATACACAGGCTTGTTATGATGCCTAGGAGAGATAATATATGTAAAGTGCTATATCAATTTTAAATCATTATTTAAAAGACATTCAGTGAGCTCTTGAACTCATGATTTGATTGCTCCAAAAAAACCAAATAATGCCATAGGACAATTCCAGGTTTTGGGTTTTTCACCCCTGCTGGGAACCAGGAGGTAGGCTTGAGTAGTAGTGGACCAGGTGGGGGAGGAGCACAGGCTCCTCAGAACTGACAACCACGACACACAAAGCTGGTTGATTAGCAAGTTGGTCTGGGGTCATCTACAGACCAGGGAACAGGCCAGGTGAGAGAAGAACCTGCTTCTTCTTAAATCATACCACCTGGCACCTTCTTAAGTTTGTAATAGTACAACCTGGAAACAATGCCCCACTTTGAGGAGCTAAAAGTCAAGTAAGAGAAAGGTAAGATGAGCAGACAGAGAAAGGTGAGGACCATAGAAAGTTTCTTTAGTGACAAGGAAGATCGAGGTATACCCTCCGAGGGAAGATGTCAATATCAGGGCCCCTATATCTAAAGCTTCCAAGAAAAATATGAATTGGTCTCAGGCCATAGAGGTGCTCAAAAAGGATTTTGAAGATAAAGTTAGAGAGGTAGAGGAAAAAATGGAAAGAGAAATGAGGATGATGCAGGAAAGACATGAGAAAAAAGTCAACAGCTAGAAAAGACAAATTGGCCAAATGGAAAAGGAGGTACAAAAGCTCTCTGATAAAAATAATTGCCTAAGAATTAGGACTGAACAAATGGAAGCTAGTGACTTTATGAGAAACCAAGACACAATAAAGCAAATCAAAATGAATTTAAAAAATAGAGGGCAATGTGAAATATCTTCTTGAAAAAACTGCTGACCTGGAAAATAGGTCCAGGAGAGATAATTGGAAAATTATTGGTCTACCTGAAAACCATGATCAAGGAAAGAGCTTAGACATCATCTTCCAAGAAATCATCCAGGAAAATTGCCCTGATATTCTAGAAGCAGAAGGTAACATAGAAATTGAAAGAATCCACTGATCACCTCCTGAAAGAGATCCCAAAAGGAAAACTCCTAGGAATATTATAGCCAAATTCCAGAGCTCTCAGCTCAAAGAGAAATTATTGCAATCTGCCAAAGAGGAAGAATTCAAGTACTGTGGAGCCCCAGTTAGGATAGCACAAGATCTCTCTCTCTCTCTCTCTCTCTCTCTCTCTCTCTCTCTCTCTCTCTCTCTCTATATATATATATATATATATATATATATATATATATATATACTTTACATTAAAGGACCGGAGGGCATGGAATATGATATTCCAGAGGGCAAAGGAATTGGGATTACAACGAAGAATCACATATCCAGCAAAACTGATCATAATCTTTCACAGAGGAAAAAATGGGACTTCAATGAAAAAGAAGACTTTCAGGAATTTGTGATGAAAAGACCTTAACTGAATGGTGAATTTGACTTTCAAATATAAGACCCTAGAAAACCATAAAAAATCGGAGTTGGGGGACATAACTGGGGTCATGCAGTGGGTGACTGTCTTTTGTCTGAGGCCGGGTTTTGGCTGGGATCCCCCTGGGTTCGGGGTGGATGCTTTATCCACTGTGTCACCTGGCAGCCCCATGATGACATCTTTAGGGTTAAATTGAGGGGTGAGGGGAATGCACTGGGGGAAGGGGAAGGGCAGAGGTAGCATGGGGTGAAATCCCACATGAAAGAAACAGGAAAGGGCTTATGGAGTAAGGGAAGAGTTGGAAGAGGAGCAGGGTAGTAAATGAATTTTACACTCATCAGAATAGTCTCAAAGACCTTAATCTCATCAGAGTTGCCTGAAGGAAGGATTAACACACACACACACCCAATTGGGTGGAGTAATCTCTTTAATCTGGGCAGTAAATGAGCCCAACACTCATCAGAATTGGCTCAAAGACATCAATCTCATCAGAAGTGGCTCAAGGAGAGAATAACATATACACTTAATTGGGTGGAGTAATCTATCTAACCCTGCAGGAAGATAGGAGGGGAAGGGTATAAAGAGAAAGGGAGAAAAAGAAGGGAGGGCAGATTGGTGGAGGGGACAGAAGCAAATCCCTTTTGAAGAGGCATAGGGTAAAAGAAGATAGATAATAGAGTAAATACCATGGGGGAAGGGAATCGGATGGAGGGAAAGAGTTAACAATAGTAATCATGAAAAAGAGAAAAGGGGGGGAATTGTACAAAAAAATATTTATAGCAACTCCTTGTGGTGGCTAAGAATTGGGAATCAAGGGAATGTCCATCAACTGAGGAATGACTAAAGAAGCTGTGGTATATGATTGTAGTGGAATGGTATTGTGCTATAGGAAATGACAAACAGGATGGTACCAGAAAAACCTTGAAATACTCTTGTGAACTGATGTATAGTGAAGTGAGCAGAAGTGGGAGGACAATATGCATAGTGACAGCAGTATTTTTTGATGAGCCATCAAAACTTAACTACTTTCAGCAATACAATGATCCAAGACAATCCCAAGGGACTGATGACTAAGCATACTATCCACCCCCATAGAAAGAACTGGTAAAAAGAGCACTTGTGAATTGTACATATGTGACAAATATCAGATTGGTTAATGTGTTGTGGAGGGGGGAGGAAAGGGAGGGAGGAAGAAAAATTTGGAACTCTAAATCTTATGAAAATGAATGCTGAAAACTGCCCTTACATGTAACTGGAAAAAATAAAATAAATGTTTGTTGCATTCAAAACAAAGTAAAAGGGTAAATAAATACCATTCATTATCAATTTCAGATATAGTTGGTCATGGCACAAGTTGGTACCTTGATATTGTTCTTTGTTTAGAATTGTGTAGACAGTTGTCCAGACATATCAAATAACAGCTTTTGGAAGATAACCAGAAGTATTGGGATAATAGGTATGCATAAAATATGCATCTGTTCTTTTGGCATACATGGAGGTGGACATTATTGTTGACCTTTATATTGGTAGGTAGAGGCAAAGTGGGCTTGGAGTCAGGAAGTGCTGGACTTGGAGTCAGGAAGACCTAAGTCCAAATTTAGCCTCAGACACTTAACTGTACAACTCTGGGCTAGTCACTCAGCCTTTGTCTGTTTCAGTTTCCTTAATTGTAAAATGGGGATAATAATAGTACCTACTTTCAAAGGTTACTGCGTATTTCAAATGAGATAATATTTGTAAACTACTTAGCATAGTGCCTGGAACATAGTAGGCACTTAATAAGTTCTTGTTTCCTCCCTCCCTCCCTTCCTTCCTTCTTCCCCTTAGGGGGAAGGTAACACCAGCTCCAGCACCCTTAGAAGGCAAGAAACTGGTCATTTCCACTCTTTGTATATTCTGACATGTTTGGCCCATGTTCCCTATATGCCTGTGATTTGGACATAAGCTTTCTTCTCTTGACTCATTTAAAATATACTTAGTACAAGTTCAGTAGCAGACAAGATGCTGAGCATCAATAAATAAATTAATAAGTAAACATTTTAAACCACTTCCTGTGTAATAGACTATACTAATCATTGGGGGTACAAAGACAAAATTGAAACTATACTCAAGGTTATTTTGTGGAAAACAACATATAAATATATTTTATATGTGGTTTGTCCCTGTCTAATATGAAGACAACTGGCCCATGCAAGACATGAATAGAAACTTTCCTAGCATCTGAGCCACCCTTGTCACCAAAAAAGACTGAAATTTCTAACTCTGTAGTGATGGGAACTCTCAGTAGTTTGTAGAGGTTGAGGTGGGCAGTATCTAGAACCACTGTGGCTGGGTGATATCTTCTTCATGATCCTATATCTAAGAGATAGGGTTAGGATTTCATCTATTGATCATACATACAATGTCTCTATTTTAGGAGTATTATTTGGCACCTGCTAGGATAAGTGGGTTGAGTGAGTGTGAGGTATAGTAACATATCAAGTTTATGAACCTAGGTTTGGTGGTTTCCTCAATAACAATAGAGAAGTTTAGAAGAGAAGAGCATTTATGGAGAAAGACAATAGGTTTTGTTTTAGGCAAGTCAAATTTGAGATGTCTACTGAAGATGCAGTTCAAAATATCTAATAGGTATTTGGTGATGTTGAACTGTATTCCAGGAAAGAAATTAGGGCTGGATATATAGACCAGTGCATTATCTGCATGCAGATAGTAATTGAACTCATGAGAGCTGTTGAGGTGACCAGGTGAATGTATAGAGAAAAGAGAGAAAAGGACTGACGACAGAGCCTTGGGGTATATCTATAGTTAGACAGACATGGGTTATAATCCATCAAAGAAGACCAAGGAGTGATAAGGTAGGGCAACCAAGGGAGAATAGGGTCAAAAAGGAAACAGCATGGAGAGAGTATCCAGAAGGAGAGGGTGGCCAATGGTGCAAAATGCCACAGAGAGCCCAAGAAGGATGAAGTTTTTTTTTAAAAAAGCCATTATATTTGATAAGAGATCATTGGTATTGTTGGGAGAAGGAATTTTGTCAGAATGTTGAAATTAAAAAGTCAGATTGGAGATGGGGACACTGAGAAAAGTAGAGATAAGAATAGATGTTTTTTTTTTCCAAAGGGTTTCACTGAGAAAGAGAAGGAAAGGTATTGGATACTAGCTAGTAAGGATGATAGAATTTAAAGAAAGTTTTCTAAGGATGAGGGAAACATGCTTTTATAGCAGGGAAGGAGGCAGTAGATAGGAAGATAATAAAAATGAGGAGGGCAATGATTGTGGGAACAATCTGCTGAAGAAAAATGAAAGGGTAAGTTTAAGGGTATAAATAGAGGGATAGGTCTTGAGGAGAAGAAGGATCACATCCTAATCAGAGCTTGGAGTAAAGCAGGAAATAGTGGAGGCTGAAGTCAAGGGATTATGAAATA
Organism: Dromiciops gliroides; assembly: GCF_019393635.1. Classification (NCBI taxonomy): domain Eukaryota; kingdom Metazoa; phylum Chordata; class Mammalia; order Microbiotheria; family Microbiotheriidae; genus Dromiciops; species Dromiciops gliroides. The sequence continues at coordinate 420,416,579 of NC_057864.1, read as the reverse complement.
AGGATTGAGAGATAAGAGGGAGCTTGATGCAAAGGATGCATAAATATGTGAATGAAAACATTTCTTAAGCACTTGTTATGTGCTATATACTATATATATATAATATACTATACATAATATACTTTATATATTATATACTGTCCTAAGAATTGGGGAAACAAATTCAAGCAACCAAGTAATTGTTGTTTATTATGTCTGACTCTGTGACCCCATTTGGGGTTTTTTCAAGAAAGGTGTACTGGAGTGGTTGGCCATTTCCTTCTCCATCTCATTTTTTTATAAATGAGGAACTGAGGCAAACAGGATTAAGTGATTTCCACAGGGTCATACAGCTAGTAAGTGTCTGAAAATGGATTTGAACTCATGGAGATGAGTCTTTATGTTTCTAAGCCCAGTTCTCTATCCACTATGCCACCTAGCTGCCTTGCAAAGAGCCAAAATGGTCTCCTTACTAAAGGAGCATACCTTCTAATAGGAAAAGACAACACTTATTGGGGAGTGGTGACCAGGGAGCAGTTTTCCCCCCCAGGAATGGTAGTGTTGATTTGATTATATTTTTGGAATTAGAATTGGAATGTGTGTTTGTGTGTGTGAAGTCAAATGTCCTTATTTTCTCAGTAAAGTATGAAATGAGATCTTAAGCAAAGAGAGTGAGGGAATGAGTTCATGTGGGAGGATTTGCATGCTACCCCATTTCAATTTCTTCTAGGTTTTATATTCTGAAAACTTTCAGTTCTGTGCAGTTTACAAGTTATGAAAACCTGGTAGAGTGAAATCTATTAGAATGTTCAAGTTGTTATGAATCAGTTATGCCTGGTCAATGTGGGCAATATTTTTCCAATACAATTTATTGGTTGGGATCCCAAGGATATTTTGAGGTCTATATTTGTTTTATGGAGATTTGTTGTCTATCGGTTATCTATTAAATATTTGATGTTCAATTCTAGTCACCAAGTGAAGGACTGGTAAGTAGCTCGTTGTTGCTAATTTTTTTTCCAATTTACAGTTATGGGCTGCGTATTTCCCAGTGTTTCTTTTCATAATATGCTTTGGTCTCTTTGCTTTTGGTACAAATCTTCTACATTTTCTAATGGTAATGACCCAGTGTTGAATTGCTATTGCAAATACCTCCATTTCTCTAAAGAAATTTTCTTGATTCAGAAATTTGTTCAACTCTTCTTTGTCATTAGTGCCTTCCTATTATTGATTTTCCACCATTTAACAACAAAACACCCAGTGTCAATAACTTGCATTTATACAGTATTTTGCACTTTGCAAAGTGCTTCATAGGTATGGTTTCATTTTATCCTCACAATTACCCTGGGAGGTAGATACTTTTATCCCCCCTGTTTTACAGATGAGGAAACTGAGGCAGACAAAAGTTGTGACTTGCTCAGGGTCACTCAGTGAATATCCGAGGCCATTTCTGAACTCAGGTCTTCTGGACTCTAGGCTTAATACTCTATCCACTGGGCAACCTAGCTGTTTGTATTTGTCTTGTTTGTACATGTTGTTTGCATGCCATCTGCTATCTTATATTGTAAGCTGTTTGAGGGGAGGAAATGTCTTGAATTTCCTTGTATCTCTAGTGCTTAGTGCAGTGCATGGCTCATAGTACAGGCTTAATAAATGTTTGTTTACTAAATTCATGTGGCTGTTGCCCATGGAAGACATTTTTATACTACTCTTACATCTATTTCATAGCTTCTAATTGGACATTAATTGCTTTCAGTTATATTAGACAATAGCAATGGTGTGGACCTGGTATTGATTTTTACAACTTACTCAGTGAACTGATATCTGCTTATTCCAAATGTATTTTTGTGAGTTTTTGACCATTTAATCATATGTTCTGAGAATGTTTAACTATTCTCTTTATACTTTTGGTTGAAGTGTTTACCTTTCTATAGTTATGTTAGGGTAATGCCACATGTGTCGCATAATCTTCATCACGATTAATAATATTTGATGTCTGGTCAACTCATTGTCCTACATCCTTCTGATCTTCATAGTGTTTTACTATACCAAATGATAGATTATATGTTTAAAAAAGTTTGGTAATATCAGTACCTGTAAAATGAAATAGAGAGATTTTATTCCCCTTCTGTGAAGAGGTGATTTGGAAAAATCAGTCAATTAACCAAAACACATTTATTAAGCCTCTATTGCTTCAACTAAAATTGCTCTCTCCAAAGTTACTGATTCCTTAATTGCCAAATCTAATGACGTTTTCTCAGTCGTCATCCTTCTTGACCTCTCAATAGTTTTTTATACTGTTGTTTTTCTTTACATTCTCTTCTCTCTAGCTTTTCATGACACTACATTCATGCTTACTGCCTATCTGTTCTTTCTCATTCTCTTTTGCCGGATATTCATCCAGATTATACTCACTAACTATAGGTGTCCCCCAGGGCTCTCTCCTTGTATTTCTCTTCTTCCTCTAAACTATTTTGCTTGATGATTGCATCAGCTCCCATGGATTCAATTATGATCTCTAATGCTGGTATTTTCAGATCTACCCATCCAACTATAAAGCCTCTCCTGACCTCCAGTTTCACATCTCTAACTGCTTATTAGATATTTTAAACTGACCTTCCTATATCTATATCTATATCTATATCTATATCTATATCTATATCTATCTCTATCTCTATCTCTATCTCTATCTCTATCTCTATCTCTATCTCTATCTCTATCTCTATCTCTATCTCTATCTCTATCTCTATCTCTATCTCTATCTCTATCTCTATCTCTATCTCTCCATATCTTAAACTCAATACATCCAAAAAATGAACTCATTATCTTTTCCCAAAGTTTTTTCCCTTCCTAACTTTCTAATTACTATTCAAGGCACCCCCATCTTCCCAATTGCCCAGGCTGACAACCTGAGAAGTGTGATCCTAGGCTCCTCATTCTCTCTATCTCCCCACATCCAATCTGTTGCCAAGGTCTTTTGATTCTACTTTCGTAACAACTGTCATATACACTCTTCTCTCCTCTGATACTGCCACTGTCCTAGTGTAGATTCTCATAGTCTCATGAGTAGACTATGCAATAGTCTTCTGGTTATTTTCCTTGCTCAAGTCTCTCCCCACTTTAACTGATCCTCTACTCAGCTGTCAAATCACATCTCTCCCCACTCCAATTGATCCTCTACTCACCTCTATGACCATGTAACCCACTCTCTCCCTTCCCATCCATTCAATAAACTCTAATTTTTTTTTATTTCCTCCTGGATCAAATATCAAAATCCTCTATTTGCCTTTTAAAATCCTTCATAACTTGACCATCTTCTACATTTCTATTTTTCTTACACCTTATTCTCCACCATATATCTGTGATCCAGTGATGTGGAGCCCCTTTCTGTCCCTTGCACAAGAAACTCTATCTCCCAACTCCTTGCATTCTTACAGTCTCCCATGCCTAGAGTTCTCTTCTTTAATCTCTTTCTTCTGATTTCTCTGGCTTCCTTCAAGTTTTAGCTAAAATCCAAGCTTCTACAAGAAATTTTTCCCAATGCCCCTTTATATTATTGCTTTTATCCTGTGACTATTCTGAATTTGCCCTTTATCTTGTTTGTAAATATTTGTTTTCATATTGTCTCCCCCATTAGACTGTGAACTACTTGAAAGCAGGGACTTTTTTGTTTTGTTTGTTGGATTTTCTCTGTATCATCAGTGTTTATCATAGGGGCATAGTATTAGGCTCTGATGATAAAGGAACAAAACTGAGACAGTGCTTACTTTCAAGAGGCTTACATTCTAAGGGGGATAGAACAGATATAAAGGAATTGTGACCAAGCAAGGCAGTCTCAGGGATTGAGTGGAAATACAGATCAGTAGCCTATCATGGCTGTTCAGTATCAGTGGGAATAATGATTTTAATATTGTTTTCAGAGCAACAGGAGGTAGAAGATGGAGATATACCTTCACAGAACTGGGCAGATAGCAAGATGTTATGATGAATAGGCTCTTATGCCATTGCAGATGTTTGAATGGGTTAGATTGGGTTAGATGTGTTTTCATTTGCACAACCACCAATCATATCAAAGCGGAGTGAATTAAAGGAGGTGACAGGGTGTTAGAGGAACAGGAAGGCATGGTCTCTGTACATCCTGTCCAGAAGAATTATTTCTAGTGAGAAAAATGAGTCAGGGACAGGGTATACAGCAAGATACCTGACCTGGGCAAAATCCAAAGATTTGGGTGAAATAACTGGAGAATTGCTGTTTTAAATTATAGATCTGAGTGAAATAAAAATTGAATGAATCTTCCTACTACCTGGTCCCATTAATTACCATGTCTATATCTAAGCATTATTGTGGTGCTAGAGAGATAGTATGGTGTGGTGGTTTTGCAGAAGGCCCACTAGATTTGTAGGTAGAGGTTCAAGGTTTGGATCCCATCTTAACTATCTACTACCAGCGTAACCTTGGAAAGGAAATGAATGCGTATTTATTTTTAAGTGCCTACTATGTGCCAGAGAATGTGTTAAGTGCTTTGCACATATTATATCATTCATTTCTCACAATAATCCTGTAAAGTAGGTACTATTGTTATCTTCATTTTACATTTGAGTTAACAGAGGTATGTTGAGGTGAAATGACTTGCCTAGAGTCATACTATAAGGAAGTGTCTGAAATAAAATTGAACTCCAATCTTCCTTATTCTGAACCCAGTATTCTGTCCATAATGCCACCTAGCTAGGAAACATTTAATAATCCCTTTGGGTTTGACAAGATGACCATCTACTTCCTTTTTTGTTCTAAATTTATGTAAATGTTCAAACTGAATTATATTGATTTAATTTGATCAGCACAGTCCATGATGCTAGATTTATCAGTCTATCTACCTACACCACCAAAATCTCCCCTGGCACCCAAATTACCCAGAATAGCTGTTTACATTGCTCATTGATCAGAGAATTATTCTATCTCTACTTCCCTCTTTAATATATGGCTGTGGTTTCTGAAGGAAAACAAACAAAAAATTCCTTCATATGCATTTGCTTCTTTGTGATTTCAAGGAAGAGAGAGAAGTTCTGCATGGCTTATTTACAAAGCTGTTGCAACCAAGAAGGAAATCTGTCATTAAAGGAAGTGAGCTTTCTTAGAATTTACTTTCAACTTTGAAGGTTACAAAGTTTAGAGGACAGTGTAAAGTAGAATACTCACCCCAAACACTAGGGATTCCCCCATCATTAAAGAAAACCTTTTAGTCACAGGACTGTAAGCTTGTAATAACTTAGGCTTTCTCAGGGCTCTTACCACCTTTTCAACATGAGCTCTACAAACCTGTCTATTGAATTGAAAATCTTGATTGACTCTTTGGACTGCTACCCATTTTTAAAGTGTGAGGCTCTAGTTTCTTGAACTCATAAACTGTAAACTGTATTAAATAAACTGCCTACTGATTGATGAGTACTGTTCTCATAGGCCAATTTCTCATCCAAACAGTGATATGAAAATTCTTGCTAACGGGTTGGTGACAGGACTAAATGGGGGTAATAGCAGAATTAATCAAGAAAGACAAATGGGATTCATTAAAAACTGGCACTCAGCAGACAATCTTTAGAGTTTTCTCCACAATCTCACTGGCCTAATCGAAAAGAATCATGGGCTGTTTTCATTACAAGATGCTGATCAAGTCTAGTGAAAATACCTATTGGTGATATTAAGTGGAATTTGACATTGTAACAGGTTTTGTGTGCATGAGGCAGCCGTCTTTGATTAATTAATTAATTAACTAAAAAAAAACAAACCTTGGCTTATTAAGTGCCTACCATGTACAAAACACTCTGTTGGGTACTGAAGGTGGATTGGGGTGTCAAACATCATGAATAATGTGACAGTTCAGACCTCTGGTTGACTAATTGTTTCACAAATTAGAAGCAAGTTAATTTCTTAATTTCCCAGTTTTCCAATCAAGACTAATTAGTACCCTTGACTAAATACTCCTCAGATTCCTAACCAATTCATGAAGGTGAACCTGTATCCCCAAAGGCATTGTTAGTGGAAAATGGGGTCTGTTAGGTCCTATTCAAGTATAATCCTAGAAGTTTATTATTAGAGGACCACCCTCATTAATCAAGCAAGTAAGCAATCACCAAGCATTCATTAAGCACTTATCATGTTCTGAGAGCTGGACCAGGTGCAGGGATGCAAAGATGCAAAGTGAAAGAGTCCCAAACTTCAAGGCTACAATATGTACATAAAAATAATTGCAAAATAGTTTATAGAGTAGGATGTTAGTAGTTGAGAGGGTATCAGGAAAGGCTTAGTGTAGAAGTTAGTGATTGAGTTAAGTGTTCAATGATATAAAGAATTCTATGTTCATTAGGCACTAGTTAAGTTTTTAGTCATGATTTACTCATGTAGATTGTCTACTTAAGTAAAGATGTGTTGTAAACTGCATTAGAAGGAGTTCTCACACTAATGAAACTTTAGTTATTTGGAGGGTTGAAGAATCAACAAAATTATTCCATTTCATTCATATGAATTGTTTGATGGCATCAGAGGTTAGAGAGTATCTGTCTTGACTGAGGAGCAACAAAGGTTATAGCCTGGGCCAGCTAGGTGGCACAGTGGATAGAGCACCGACCTTGGATACAGGAGGACCTGAGTTCAAATCCAGCCTCAGACATTTGACACTCACTAGCTGTGTGACCCTGGGCAAGTCACTTAACCCCAATTGCCTCACAAACAAACAAACAAAAAACAACAAAACAAAAAACCCAAAGGTTATAGCCAAGAAATTCTAGAGCCAGTCAATCTTCTTGCCTTCTATATTATCGTCCTTGGGGTGTTGAGAGGAAATGGATATATCATTCAGGGGACTGGCTTTCTTTATGCTAACATTGATGATTTAGCTGCCTCTGTAATTGAGTTGATCAATTGATGAACACCAACTACTAGTCTCTGGTCCAGTGACTTATATTTTCACATAAAAGAGATTTATTCCTTTATAACAAGTTATTACAGTGATTTTTCTTCTTTGAAATAAATCTTTTCCATATATATATGTATGTTTTTATATCACCTAAATTTATTTCTGTATGCCTACCCCTCCCCTTCTCAGAAAGCCATCCACATAACAGAATTTTTTTAAAAAGATAGCTAGGTGACAAGATGGATAGAGCAAATGATTTGACATCAGAAAGACCTAAATTCAAATTCTGTCTCAGATGCTTGCTTATTGTGTGACCCTGGAAAAGTTACATAACCTCCCTGTACCTCAGTTTTCTTATTTGTAAAGTGGATATAATAAGAGCACATACTCTACAAGGTTGTTGTGAGGATCAAATGTGTTTATGCACACAAATATATAAATACTAGATATTATCATTAGTAACAATGTAATAATAATAAAAAGAAAAATCAAATCCACTCAATATATTTTAAAAATCTGAAAATTTATATGATGTTTTATACCTATGAAACTCCCACCTCTATAAAGGGATAGGGAGAAGTTTCTTTTCCTGTTTTTCTTTATGATTGGGCTTACATTTTGCAATTTTACAAAATTTACTTTCAATTGTGTATTTTTTTATTTGAATTATTAAAGTTATTGTGTAAATTTTTTAAGGCTCTGCTTATTTATCATTGCATTAGTTCATGAAAGTCTTTTGATAAGTCCCTGTATTCATCACACTCATCATTTCTTATAGCACAGTAACATTCTATTACCTTTGTATACCACATTGCATTTAGCCATTTCCTAATAAATAGGCATCTACACTGATTCTTGTTCTTTGCTAACACAAAAATGCAGTTATAAATAATTTGGTAGTGTGGACTTTCTTTTTATCAATGACCTCTTTTGGGTCTATGCTCATAGTGGAATCTCTGGGTCAAAGTCCATGGAGAATTAATGGCTTTATTTGAATAATTCTCAATTACCTTTCAAAATGGTTGCATTAATTCACAACAATGTACTAACTAGTAGGATGATTTTCCTATGTTTTCTGTAACATTTATTATTTTATACTTTTTTGATCTTTGCTAATTTGCTAGGTATAAAGTGAAACCTGTGGGTTATTTTGATTTTTAGTTCACTTAGTGATTTGGAGTATTTTTCACAAGGTTGTTAATAGTTTGCAATTCTTCTTTGAGACTATTCATATCTCCTGGTAATTGCAGAATGGATTTTGGATATACATATACACATATACATACACATATAAACATATACATACAGATATAAAACATATACATATGTATACATTAAATATATACACATGTACGTATATGTGTGTGTTTTAGTTGCTATATATCTGGAATATCTAAACCTTATCTGAAAAATAAATTGATACAAAGATTTCCCCCACCCCATTCAACTGTTTCCCTTATGTTAATTTTAGTTGTGTAGAATCTTTTCCACCATATATCAACTGAATAATCAGTCACCTTACTTTTTGTAATAACCTCTATCCCCACCTTTTAAAAATTAAGAATACATACGCTATCCATAATTAAGAAAAATATATGACTTATCTTTCTTTTAATTTGCTACTAAGATCATGTATTCATTCTGAATTCATTATGGGATAAGGAGCTCTAAACTTGTGCTGGATAGCTTTCCAGTTTTCCTAGATGTTCTTTTAAAACAGGGAGTTATTTCTTAAGTAATTTATGTTTTGAGGTTTACTGAATACTGAGTTATTAAACTTCATTATTTCTGATTCTTTCTTGTCTAGTCTCTTTAAAAAATCTACTTCTCTCCTTTCACCAATACCAAATTATTTTGATGACTATTTCTTTATAATATAGTTTGATATTTATAAGTGCCATCATCCCTTAATTTCTACCAATCACAATTCCTGTCAATATTCTAGGTGTTTGTTTCTCCAACTGAATTTTATTGTAATTGAATTCTAAAAAATATCCATTTGGTAGTTTGATTGCTATAGCATTAAAACTGTAAATTAAATTATATCTTATTTTTGCCTCTCTATCATTAATTTGATTCTTCTTTCTTATTATTATTGCTAACATTTCTGGAACTATATCAAACAATAGCAGAAAGAAGTGGACATCCTTGCTTTACTATTGTGTTTATTGGGGAAGCTTCTAATGTATCTACATTGCATATGATAATTATTGTTTATTTAAGACAGATACTTTTTATGGTATTAAAAATCCCTCAAAACTTATGTTTTGTAAAGATTTGTTTTGTTTTGTTTTTTAGCATGAGAGTTTTATTTTTTTAAAAGCAGGGTTTTCATGTATCTAGTGAGATTGTCATGTGATTTGGGTTATTTTTGTTTTTAATTAGGTTGACCTATTCCCCCTAATGTTGAACCATCTTTCTATACCTAGTATAAATCCAACTTGGTCATAATTGATGACTTCTTGGATGAATTGCTACAATGGGAAAGGATTTTATTTCAAATATTCAAATACATATTCATTAATGACATTGGTCTACAGTTCTCTTTTTGTGTGTTTTATCCTTCCCTGGTTTAGGTAATAGAATTATATTTATCTCATAAAAAGAGTGTGGTAGAATGTTTTCCTTCTCAATTTTGTAAAATAATTGTGTGATATTGATACTAATAGTTATTTAAATGTTTCACTGAATTCTCCTGTTAATCAATCAGGACTAGAAGTTTATATTTTTTAGTTTTATTAGGTATTCTTTTTGGGGGGTAGCTTTTTATAACTACTTCTAGTCCCTTTATTGAATGTGGAATATTTAAGATATCTATCTGTTTTTCTCTTAGTTTGGGTATCATAACTGTGCATAATAAGTTCTAATAATTTATTTTTTTTTATTTCTTCTGGTTTTGTTATGATTTCACCTTGTTCATTTGGTGTTTTGTTGATTTGATTTTCTTCCCTCTTCTTGTTAATCAAGTTGGCTAATTGCTTATAAATTTGTTAGTCTTTAGAAAGGACCATCTTTTAGTTTTACTTTTTAATTCTAAAGTCTTTGTTGCTTTCCAATATATCTATATAGCCTGTAGTTTCAATTATCCCCACTTTTGTGCTTATTTTTTATTTGTTGGGTTTTCCATTTTTCAAAATGTATATTTCTTTCCCTCCTATTTTATTAATGGATGAGTTTGGAGGTATAATTTCCCTTCTGAGGTTTACTATATCTGCCCCAAGATGCTGTAGAGTACTGTTTTATTTATTTTCTCTTGTTTTTCACATCATTATGAATAGTTCCCATGATTTGTTCTTAGACCCACTTCTCATTTGTTTTTTCATTATTATATCTCCATTTAGGTCTGTTTCTTTTGTTTGTGCTCCCAGAACTAATTATAATTTTTATTGCATGGTAGTTTGCAAAGGATGTGTTTATTATTTGTTCCTTTTCCCTTTCATTCAAAGTATCATTGTGCCCTAATACATGGTCAATTTTTATAAAAGTTCCCTGTGTTCCTAAGAAATGCATATACACTTTAATGTCTTACTTAAGCATAAATTTTCTGACTACTTTCTCCAGTAATTTGTTCAGTTCCATATTTTCTCTTTTGCTTATATTTTTGTTACTTTATCCAAATCTGTGAAACATTAAATTTTCCTACTATTATTGTATTATTATCTATGCCTGTTTATAAATTAATTTATTTTTCATTTATGAATTTAGATGCATATCACTTTAATATTGATACTGCCTTGTTGTCTATGGTTTCTTTCAGCATAATGTAATTTCTTTATCACTATATTTTGGATTTTTATATTTGCTTTATCTTATCACCTGATTATAATTCCTACCATTTTGGGTTCACATGATGCATTGTAGATTTATTTTCAGTCCTTCATTTTTTTTTTTTTGTGAGGCGATTGGGGTTAAGTGACTTGCCCAGGGTCACACAGCTAGTAAGTGTTAAGTGTCTGAGGCGGGATTTGAACTCAGGTATTCCTGAATCCAGGGCCGGTGCTTTATCCACTGCGCCATCTAGCTGCCCCACAGTCCTTCATTTTTAATTAGTGCATTTCTTTGATTTTTATTACTATATCTTTTAGGCCATAAATTGTGGAATTTTGTATTTTCATTCAATCTGTCACTTTCATTTTCTTTTTTTTTTTCTTTTTTTTGGTGGGACAATGAGGGTTAAGTTTCACAGCTGTGTCTGAGGCCAGATTTGAACTCAGGTACTCCTGAATCCAGCGTCGGTGCTTTATCCACTGCACCACCTAGCTGCCCACTTTCATTTTCTTAGATTATTTAATGCATTTACATTTCAGTTATGAGAAATTTATACTTTCTTCCTCTAATATTTGTTGTTGTTGTTGTTCCTTTTCCTCTAAGATGGTTCTTTGTTCCAACAGTGATTTTTGCTTAATCTATTTTAAAACCACTCCATTCCCACAGGTTCTCTTCCTCTTATCCTCCCTCCATCCTATTATTTGTAACCCTTTCCCCTAGTTTAAGATTTATGTAGCTTACATTTTTGTATTGATTTTTTTTCTTTTTCCATATCATCATAGTATCACTCCTCTTTTCCTTCTCAGAGAGCCATCTCATATAAAAAATAGTATTTTTAAAGATAAAAAAAGAAAAAGAGGAAAATATCAATATAACCAATTGATATTACTTAACTTATTTATTGATGTATTTTCTTTTTTCTTTCATCAAATTATTCCCCTCTTTTTTCTCTTATTTAAGTAGTCACCTAAAATCACCCCCTACTACCTTCTCATTCAACTTTAAAAAAATCTGCCTATTTTTAATAAAAATGATTTCCTTACCTTGTCCTCTTAATTTGTTCTTTTCCAACTGTCTATTTTAAGCTTTTACTCTTCAATTCATGGTCTTGATAGCTACTTATTTCTTCTTTAGTCTCTTTATGTTACTCATGGATTAAAACTTCTGAAGTACCAATTTTTAAATTCTTTTTTTTTCTTTGCCTTATAGACCTTGAATCATTTCCCCTTTTCTATTTTGCTTCACTCTTAAAAGCATCAATTCCTGAAGGAAATAGTGAGGACAGAATTATTGCCCCTTGGTAAATTTTCTTGTGTTCTTTTTTACATAGTTCAATTCTACCCCCTGCTCTCCCCATGATCATATTCTTATCTATTTCTGTCCCCTTGGTCCATATCCTCCCATGCTTCTGCAGTCTGGTTGCTCCCAGGACATTTTATTTCCTTTTTCTTGAAGCAGGATATTGCCACTACAGACAAATATCTTTCTGAGAGGAAGACTTTCAAGAAGTTTCAAATCCCTGTGCATTTAACCTATTGTAAAGTTCCCATCTTTCCACTCATAAGAGTGTCCTTCACTGGGACCAGACCACTGAATCAAGAATTCTCTCTTCCTTTGCCCCTACCTGTTTCAGTGTCTCCTTTTTTGACTTTATCCATATTCCTATATCTCTTCTTGCTTAGAGATAATAGGAGTTATTTTCCCCTTCATTGTTTATCATCTACTTGAATATGGTACAACCACACATTCCCCTCTGTTTTCTACTTTGCCTTTCCATTTTTATGCACTCATCCATTGTAGTTCTGTCCTCAAAAATACATTAATTCATTAGGGGGAAGTGTAGGTTTATGAGCTTTAGTCCATGTTATTTTAGGTCTGTTCCTTCACTGTTGTTTGTCCTATATATATATATATATATATATATATATATATATATATATATATATTTTTAGTGAGGCAATTGGGGTTAAGTGACTTGCCCAGGGTCACACAGCTAGTAAGTGTTAAGTGTCTGAGGCCGGATTTGAACTCAGGTACTCCTGAATCCAGGGCCGGTGCTCTATCCACTGTGCCACCTAGCTGCCCCTGTCCTATATTTTTAAATCTCTGCTTTTATCATTTATCATTTGTGTACCTTTACAAAAATCTCTTAATGATTCCTCTCTTGTTCTTCATATTTTTAATTTTATAAGCATTTCTATTCCATTTTTTCTAATAGCCTCTAGAGATGGAGTAATTTATTTCATTACTTGTCTTTTCCTTAGTAGTCATATTTATCTTCCTTAATATTCTGTTTGAGGCATTTTAAAATCAAGTTGGCCTTTTTTTGGTAGACATCTTTCAAATTCCTCTTTTTTATTCAAAATCTTTTTATTGATAATTAGTCTCAGGTTTGCAGAGCATGTCACTCTGGGATTTATTTTGAGATAATTTGTTCTTCTAAATACATTATTCCATTCTTTTCTGCAATTTATAGTTAGTACAGAATAATCTTGTGTTTTCAAACTTCCTCTGCTTTACATTTGAAGGTCTTTACCTTGGTTTCTTGCAGAATGGACTGTTTGTTTTTGGAATTGCTACAATGTGTCTTGGAAATTACAACATACATTTTTGTTCTGTTCTGTTTTTTTATTGGAGATCTCTCTCTCTCTCTCTCTCTCTCTCTCTCTCTCTCTCTCTCTCTCTCTCTCTCTCTCCCCTTGCTCTCTTTTTCTCTTTCTTTCTCTCTCTCTCAAAAGCATAACAGTTTTGCTGGGCTCAATCTTTATTTTTTTTAAGTGAAGCAATTGGGGTTAAGTGACTTGACCAAGGTCACACAGCTAGTAACTGTTAAGTGTCTGAGGCCGGATTTGAACTCAGGTACTCCTGACTCCAGGGCCATTGCTCTATCAACTGCACCACCTAGCTGCCCCTCTGGGCTCAATCTTAACCATTCCCCTTGATCCCTTCTGAAATAGGCACAAGAGTCTATCTACTCAAGGAATTCCTGAGATCAGAAATTAACTGCTGGGGCAGCTAGGTGGCACAGTGGATAAAGCACTGGCCCTGGGTTCAGGAGGACCTGAGTTCAAATCTGGCCTCAGACGCTTGACACTTACTAGCTGTGTGACTCTGGGAAAGTCACTTAACCCTCATTGCCCCATAAAAAGAAAAAAAAAAAGAAATTAACTGCTTTTCTCTTGGACTGCTTTATTCTTTTTTTTTTTTTTTTAGTGAGGCAATTGGGGTTAAGTGACTTGCCCAGGGTCACACAGCTAGTAAGTGTTAAGTGTCTCAGGCCGGATTTGAACTCAGGTACCCCTGAATCCAGGGCCGGTGCTCTATCAACCGCGCCATCTATCTGCCCCCTGACTGTTTTATTCTTAACTGGTTTATAATGTCATAAAAAGGTTCAGTGGTGTGCCTGGTTATTTCCTACAATCATTTGTGATATAATTCATCTTTATCCATTGATCAAAGTGTTTTATTCCTTCAAAATGGATTAAATACTTGTTTGCATCTAGTTTATATCTTTGATTGATTAATTTGAGAAGTCTGAGCCAATTAATATGTTTATATTAATTGGGATGTGGGCCTTCCGTATTTACATTAACAATGGTCTTGATCTGATCAATAAAGAATTCTCAGAGGAAAAGAAAAACAAAAGCAACATTTAAATATGAAATACCAACATGTTTGTAGTTTCTACAGATGATGTGTGTGGAAAATTCCTGTACTACCACAGTCAAGGCCCAAGACACATTTCCAGAATCATCTAAACATTCCCACCCCCTCATCATCTTTATCCTCCTTTTCATTATCATCATGCACTGAATTTATTTTCTTTCTTTCTTTTTTTGGGGGGGCGGGGCAATGAGGGTTAAGTGACTTGCCCAGGGTCACACAGCCATTAAGTGTCAAGTGTCTGAGACCAGATTTGAACTCAGGTCCTCCAGAATTCAGGGCTGGTGCTTTATCCACCGTGCCACATTGCTGTCCCTCAATCATGCACTGAATTTCAAGTCATAGGATCTGGGTTGACATATTTCTTTGTCTACTTATGACCTATGTGACAATATACAAATCAATAATACTCTCTGGACCTTGCTGCCCTCATCTCTAAAATGAGGGCAAATCTATGAATGGATGGAAAAAAAGTATTTATTGAGCACTGATGATGTGCACTGTGCTAAATGTTGGGGATATCAGTATAAAAGGAAGATATAATCACCAATCATCTGTAGAATTATCAATTCTTTATTAAACATCTTTTTGCATGCATTTCTTAAGCAGGTAAAATAGAGTTAGATTTCAGCAAAACATAACTATGTTCTAAGGTTGATTTCTCTCATACCTTTGTCCTCTCTGCCTGTCCTCTGGTTTAATAGTGCGTGAATTCTGTCTGCCATTATGAGGGACTTTGTTCAGTGCTGTCCCTAGGGGTGAATGTTGGGTTTTTTCCATACTGTTCCAAAATGAACATGAGAAAACTCTGTGCAGTAGGTTGAGGTGATTGCTAATCCCTCTACCCGCACATGCAGCATGTGCCTTTCCCCAGTGCTATGGGCATATAAAGGACTCCAGCATTCCAGAATGAGAGGGAACTACTCATTTTTCTTCATCCACAGTAAATCTACTAGGACCTGGGTTCTGACGCTTATTACCTTATATGACCCTGGGCAAATCCTTTAACGCCTTTAGGCCTGGGGTTTCTCATCTGTAAAATGAGGGGACTAGACTGAATAGCTTTTAAGGTCTCTTGGATCTTGACTACTATGATCCCGTGACCCTGTGATTCTAGTAATGGACACCTAACATGGATCTCTGGGATTCAATTCAATTCAGTTCCATCCTATTCAATTAAAAAATGAAGTGCCTATGATCTGCAAGCCAGTGAGGAATAAAAAGATTAAATAGATAATTGCTCCCCTTCAAGAGTTTATAATTAAATAGAGGAGATGAAATATACACAGATATCTCTACTGCCAATTATAATGAGATAGGTGGAGAGAACTTATCATAGTGGAAAGAGGGCTCGGTATGGAGTCAGAGGTTAAAATCTTGCCTCTACTCATTGCTCCTTGTTGAGTGACTTAGGATAAATGTTATAATCTCTCTTGGTTAATTTATAAATGAGGGGTTGAATTTGCAGATCTGTACAAGGTACATTTGAGCTCCAAAACCCATTACCCAAAGTGCATGTCTCAGAGTCAAAGTGGGATGAGAGTTTCAAGGAGGAAGATATAACTTGTAGTTTGGTGGAGGAGGTGGGGTATGGGGAAGCAGGCAGAAATCACATCATCTGTTCTTTCTTTTTACTGCCTGCTCTCTCCCCAGCCCTAGGCAGCTTGCTTTCCCCTGTTGCTCTGGTTTTACTCTCTGGTTTTAAGGCAGTCTCATCCCACACTCAGTTTTGCTACCCCTATGCTAAATAACTGACTAGAGAAACCAATCACAAGATGTGCCCGCAGCTCAAAAGGTGATGTGAGGAGTTTTCCTCACCTTGTGGCCTCAGCCCCTTCATATCTAACCAAAGAGGCTGAAGGGAAGTAAAGCTCACAAGAATGGGGGCCAGAAACAACACTCTTGCCAACACCCACTAATGCCTGGCCCCTTCTGCAATATTTCCTCAGGCATTGTAATGCAGTAGGTGAAGAGGGAAGGAACACTTGACACTCACTGCCTCTTCTTTCCCCCTCAGGTGCTGGCTGGGCACACACTAAAGCTTGGTCATTTTACAGCCCCTAGCAAAGGTTCATCCAGTCTCTCCTAATCTGACCCTCAGAGAAATGCTGGAAATATTATTCTAAAGCCACAGAAGCAAACAACAAGTACAAATTTAAGTAAGAAAAGATCCCATTGGGTCAATTTACTTGGGATGCAAGAAAGACCACCACAGTGGCCCATCTGGAGGAGGGGAAATTTGGCCCAGTTCCCTCCCTGGAGGTCTGATCTTTTGCAAACTGCCTTAGGGCATGAAGATAGAGAGCAAGAGGTAGGGTGTGTGATTATAAAAGGAATCTTATTAAGTGGGAGTTTTTTTAATTTTAAAAATCAGTATCTGGTTAGAGTCTTTTATTTTTAAAAGAGCACTATTTAATGGTAACATAAAGGGTATCAGGCTCTGTCATTTTAAATCTTTTAATTTTTAAAATTGAGATTGTTGAGCTTGTTGCTAAACATAAGCTTCTGATATATATATATATATATATATATATATATATATATATCAGAAGCTTATGTTTAGCAACAAGCTCAACAATATAATAATATAACAATATAATAATATAACAATATAATAATATAACAAGCTCAACAATATAATAATATAATATATATATATAAGAAAAGAGAGGATTGGACTAAATGATGGCTTCAATTTCTATTGTTCATTAAAATAAAAAAAATGCTTTCTTCCCATCAGGGATGGGGGAGGCATGTTGAGTGACTTGCATAGCATGTTCAAAGATAAATGATGATGCTTATGGCTAGCATTTATATAGTGCTTTAAGGTTTGAAAAGCACTTTACATATTTGATCCTCAGAACAACTCTGGGTGGTTTGTGCTATTATCTACATTTTTTCAGAAAGGAAACTAAGGCAGACAGAGGTTAAGTGACTTGCCCAGGATCACATAGTTGGGAAGTGTCTAAGGCTGTATATGAATTGTAATCCTCTTCCTCCAGACCCAGGGCTTTGTGCAGTATGGTGCCACCTAGCAGCATGAAGTGGAAGCACTTTTGTTGTACAGTCATTTCAGCGGTATCCTACTCTTTATTATCTCATTTGTAGTTTTCTTGGCAAAGAGACTGAAGTGGTTTACCATTTCCTTCTCTAGTTCATTTTTATCTTTTTTTTTTTAAGTGAGGCAATTGGAGTTAAGTGACCTGCCCGGGGTCACACAGCTAGTAAGTGTTAAGTGTCTGAGGCCGGGTTTTAACTCAGGTACTCCTGACTCCAGGGCTGGTGCTCTATCTACTGTGCCACCTAGCTGCCCCTTCTCTAGTTCATTTTACAGATAAAAAATTGAGGCAGATGCTAAAATGACTTATATTGGGGCTAGAAAGTAGGCCAGTTTGCCTAGAATATAGAGTACATATAGGGGAATACAAGGAAATCAATAATTCCTGTGTACAATGTATCCCTTCAGTAGAATATAAGCTTCTTGGAGGCAGGTAGTTTCATTTATTGTTTTCATAATCCCAGTGCCTTGGACTTTAAGAGACACTGAATAAATGTTTTTTAAACTGAATTCAATTGAAGAAATGAACCCAACCCTCCCCATTGGAATGCTTCTCATCCATTAAGTGACTGACTGGCATTGTACCCTTTCTGTTTCTCCTAGGCCAAAATCTAGTATGTATCATTTCTTTCTTCCTTCAATTTTCCACTGTCAAATCATCCATTAAATTAGATTGAGTTCTCCTTGGTCAATCAGGCTTGGAGAATTTAGTGTAGATAACTTTGAATAGAACAAGACTTTGGTTCTCAGGTGGGTCAGCACAAGACTGCCCTCCAGGGTCAGGTCTTTCACCTTTACCAAGGTTAAAGTCATCACAGAATTCTCCGTTCCAGGGGAGACAGGCGTGGAGATTCTGAATCAAGGCTGCCCATCCTTTGACATCTTGTGTTCAGAGCTGCACTGTGTTGTCCTCTTGAGTGAGTTTCCCCCAACAGGTGTTATATATTTCTGGCACAAACTTTAGGTGAGAAGCAACAACGAACTTAACTGTCAAAAATTATTTGTTCAAAAATCAGGAAAAGAAAGTCACAGAAAATTTCTTGAGGTGAGTTAGCTCCTGGCTCTTTAGAGGATGGAAACACATTTTTCTTATCTGATCACTTTCCAGGTCAAGGGGTTTCCTTACTGAGGTCATTACCACAGGTTGCTATATTTGAGTGGGACAAATGTTCAGCCTTCGGTTAAACAGGCAGCTGGCAGATTTTATACACTATTCTGGGTTATGTCCCAGGTGGATGACAGAGCAGTTGGACTTAAAACAGGAATGCATAGCAGAAGGGGACTAGCTGAAGGGAGGAACTAGTAGAAATTGACAGTTTGAAAAGAAATGTGAGTCCCTTCCAAACTCTTCCCCCATCCCTGCACCAGCCCGCCTCCACCCCCATGCTAGAGATTCAATCCAGTCAAAGAACAACAGTGTCATGATGAAATCTGTCTCTGTTGGTAAAGCTGAGGAGGGCATTTGGGACTTAGGTCTCTAAGAAGGGTGTCATGGGACAGTGTTGGGTACTAAGTTTACAACTGTGTCTCTCCTCCTCTTTCAGCCTTTAGGATAAATGTGCACTCAAACCTGAAATAACCCAATAACCCACAGAAGAAAAAAACCTACCTACTTGTGTGACTTTGGGTGAATCATTTAACCTCTCTGGGTCTTGGTTTCCTCACCTGTAAAATAAGGGAGCTGAACTAGATGATATCTAAGGATTCTTCCCACTCTAGGAGTAAAATCCTGTTGCTTTCTTATGCTTACTATCTTTGAATTGAACTTCCCTCTCCTCTTTTTCCATCCAATAGGACTTCAGAAAAGTTATTACAGGTTTTCAGTACTCTGTGGATGAGCAACTGCTCAACATTATAGCTCAGAAGTCTCCTTGAATCTGTTTATTTTTACTAGACTAATCAAAAGACATAAAGACAAAGGCATTTAATTAAATAGTATAACAAAGAAAGTGACCAGAAAAGAAAGTCAATCCTCCTCACATACATTTGTGGTGAACATCCTTACAGGTTATGACACTACCAGCGAGGGAGGGAACAATCCAGGCAAAATGCATTGAGCGGGGGGGGGGGGGGGGGGGCACATACACAGGAAGAACTTAAGAGGCTAGAGAACATGTGTGAAGGTACACATACCAAAAGCATGTTCAACCAAAGAAGAATTAGGGAAATATCTTGCTAGGATGTATGTATACCTGGGGCAACTCACACCTGCAATCCTGCAGGATGGCTGATGTCCTTTGGTGATATTGTAATCATCTTTACTGCTTTTTTCTGGTTGCTGCATTTCTATTGCACTCATTATTGCTGTCTCTGTTGTGTCATTTATGTTAAGTTTTTCCGTGAGTCTTATGGTTACTGAGCTGATTTCTGAATGCCACATTTGAATAAATTATAGGAAAACAATCCAGAAGTTAGAACCAGAAGGCAAAGTGAAAACAGGAAGAACTCATGGGTCACATCCTGAAGGAAAAACCTAATTGCACATTCCTAGAAATGTTATAGCCAAAGTCTAGAACTTCTGGGTAAAATAAAACATATTCCATGCAGTTGGGGAAAAGGAGCAATGACTTCAGCAGCAATTAATTATTAGAACAGAATGATTAGAATATGATATACCAAAAGGCAAAAGAAAAAAAGTATTCAATAAAAAATGTACTCTGCAAAAAACCCACAGTATAATTCTAAAGGGAAAATGATAAAATTTTAACAAAATTGATAACTTCTTTGAATATCTATTAACAAACCAGAGCTAGTTAGAATCATGGAAACAGGGGGCAGAGCCAAGATGATGGAGGAGAGGCTGTGACTCCCACAAACTCCCAATAAACCCATCCACTCACTCCCAAATAATGCCATAAAAGACTCCCAGAGCAGCCTAACTCACATAACAGAGTGAGACTATTTTTCATCCAAAGACAGCAACTGGAATCACTTGCTGATCATGCTGAGAGCATTATTCAGTGCATGGTTCAGACCCAGCTAGGAGTAGACCGCACCTCTAGTGCCTCAGAGTCTTTTGCACCAGCAGCTTCTTCTGAGGCTTGGCTCATGGACCAGTAAGGGGGTTCGGCAGTTAGCCAGGGTGAAGTGGCTGCAGTCTCTGCTGGAGTTGGGGGGAAGCACCCTGGTTCTGAACCAGTGGGCCAAATTGAGTGGTGGCAGCCCAGTGGGGTAGGGGCACAGGCACATCAAGCTTCCAACCATAAAGAATCAGATTTCAATTAGTCATCTGCTTCCTGGTTGAGATAAGTAGACAAAGAAAGCAGCAGACCATAGAAAACTTTTTGTGGGGCAAAGGAGACCAGACTCTCCCCCCAAAAAAGATAATAACAAAGTCAAAGCTCTAACATCCAAAGCTTCCAAGAAAAATATGACTTGGTCCAGGCCATGGAAGCACTCAAAAGGGACTTTGAAGAGAAAGTAGGAGGGATAGGAGGAAGATTTAGAGAGATCCAGGAAAGAATGGAAAGAGAAATGAGAGTGTTGCAGGAGAGTCATGAGAAAAATTCAGCAGCTTGAAAAGTCAAATGGGAAAGGAGATACAAAAGCTCTCTGAAGAAAAAATTGCCTAAGAATTAGGATTGGACAAATGGAAGCTCATGACTTTATGAGAAACCAAGACACAATAAAGCAAATCAAAATGAATTTAAAAAGGGCAATATGAAATATCTCCTTGGAACAACTGTTGACCTGGAAAAAAGATCCAGGAGAGATCATTTGAAAATTATTGGACCACCTGAAAATCATGATTAAAAAATAGCTTAGACATCATCTTCCAAGAAATTGTCAGGGAAAATTGCCCTGATATTCTAGAAGCAGAAGCTAAAATAGAAATTGAAAGAATCCACCAATCACCTCCTGAAAGATATCCCAAAAAGAAAACTTCAGGGAATATTATAGCCAAGTTCCAGAGATCCCAGGTCAAGGAGAAAATATTGCAAGCAGCTAGAAAAAAAGGAATTCAAATACTGTGGAGCTACAGTTAGGATAACAAAAGATTTGGCAGCATCTACATTAAAGGATCAGAAGGCATGGAATATGATATTTCAGAGGGAAAAGGAACTGGGACTACAGCCAAGAATCACATACCCAGCAAAACTGTGTATAATCTTTCAGAGTAAAAATGAGACTTCAATGAAAAAGAGGACTTTCAGGTATTTGTGATGAAAAGATCTGAACTGAACAGAAAATTTGACTCTCAAATACAAGACCCTAGAAAAGCATAAAAAGGTAAACAGGAAAAAGAAATCATCAGGGATATTAAAAGATTAAACTGTTTACATTCCTATATGGGAAGAAAATACTTCTAACTCATAAGATCTTTCTCTGTATTAGGGAAGCTGAAAGGAATATACTTAGAGGGAATAGGTGTGAATTGAATATGAAGGGATGATATCTGTAAAGCATTTATTTTTTGTTTCCCTTGTTTTTTTATGGGGCAGGCAGGGTGGGGTGGTGTATGTCTGGGCCCAGATATGAACTTGGGGCCTCCTGGGTCCAGGGCTGGTGCTTTGTCCATTGTGTCACCTAGCTGACCCACGATGACATCTTAAAAATAAAGTTAAGTGGTAAGAGGGAAGCACTGGAAGAAAGGGAAAGGGAGAGGTGGACTGGGGAAAAGTAGCCCACATAAAAGAAACAAGAAAAAGTTTATGGAGTGGAAGGGAAGATGGGGAAGGAGTGAGGGAGTCAGTGAACCTTACTCTCATCAGAATTGGCTCAAAGAGGGAATAACATACATATTACAGTGGGTATAGTAATATATTATGCCCTGAGAGAAAGTGGGAGGGGAAGGAGATGAGGGGGGGAGAAGGCAAAGGAAGGAAGGGCAGATTGGGGAAGGGAGCAGTAAAAAGCAAAACACTTTCAAGGAGGGATAGGGTGAAGGAAGATAGAAAAGAGAGTAAATATCACTGGGAGGGAATAGGATGGAGGGTAATAGTTATCAATAGTAACTGTGATATAAATGATGAGCAAGATGATATCAGAAGAACATATGAAAAATGCAAACCATTAACAGAGAAAGAACTGATGGTATCTGAATACAGATTGAAGTACAATTTTATTTGTTTCCTCCTCTTTCTAAAGGTATTTTGTCTATTTTCTTTTACAACACGACGAATGAGAAGATATTTTGCATAACTGAACATGTATGACATATTGAATTGCTGGATTTCAGAGGGAGAGATGAGGAGGGAGGGAGGAAGAAAATTTAGAACACAAAGTTTTAAAAAAATCAATGTGAAAAGTAATGATGAGCAGGAGGAGTTTAGGGAAACCTGGAAGGACTTAACATGAACTGATGCTAACCGAGAGGAGCAAAACCAGGAGAACACTGTACACAGTACCGGAAACATTGTGTGATGAACAATGGTGATAGACTTGACTCTTGGCTCTTTTTAGCAATGCATTGGTCCAAAACAATTTCAAAGAACTTCATGATAGAAAATGTTCTCAACATCCAGAACAAAAGAACTGTGGTATATGAATGCAGATTGAACCATACTGTTTCTACTTTTGGGCTGTTTTGTGCCCTTCTTTTTTGAGGTTTTTCCCTTGTGCTCTGACGCTTCTTTCACAATATAACTAATGCAGAAATGTGTTTAATGTGATTGTACATATATAACTTATATTAGATTGTTTTCTGTCTTGGGAAGGAGGGAGGGAAAGGAGGATGGGAGAAAAATTTGGAACTAAAAATCCCATGAAAACAAATGGTGAAAACTATGTATGTATATATAACTTGAAAATAATAAAATACTGAACTATTAAAAGAAAGGAAAAAAGAATCATGGAAACACAAGCACAAAAGACAGGATGACCTTAGAAAAGGTCATATAAACAATGGTCAGTAAATAAATGATGATTAAATAATTTTAGAGAGAACCTCAAAATCCCATTATTTTAAAGTGTGAAAGAGGAGCAAATAAAGATAGATTCAGGACCTAGGTGTTTGATTTAAAGTATAAAGAAAAGGAAGAAACAAAAGAATATACTAGGGAATGAATGAAGAAAAAGAGGGAGGAGCTTTCTATTTCTTAATACCCATAGGCCATCTAAAAACTACATAATTATTAATATCCTCTAAATCCTTCTGCTATTTGTTTGTTTGTTTGTTTTTAGTGAAGCAATTGGGGTTAAGTGACTTGCCCAGGGTCACACAGCTAGTAAGTGTTAAGTGTCTGAGGCCGGATTTGAACTCAGGTCCTCCTGACTCCAGGGCCAGTGCTCTATCAACTACGACACCTAGCTGCCCCCAAATTTTATTTTGTTTTGTTTTGTTGCGGGGCAATGAGGGTTAAGTGACTTGCCCAGGGTCACACAGCTACTAAGTGTCAAGTGTCTGACGCCGGATTTGAACTCATGTCCTCCTGAATCCAGGGTCAGTGCTTTATCCACTGAGCCATCTAGCTGCCCCTCCTGCTATTTGTTATTGCACCTTCATAACTGCAAGGGACTGTTGTTGTTCAGTTGATCAGTCATATCCAACTCTTCATAATCTTGTGGATCATAGTGTACTGTCCATGAGATTTTCTTGGCAAAGATATTAGAGTGGCTTGCCATTTCCTTCTCCAGTGGATTAAGGCAAATACAGGTTAAGTGACTTTCCCAGGGTGATAGTAAGTATCTGATAGTATCTGAGGTTGTATTTGAACTCAGGTCTTCCTGATGCTAGGCCCAGTGCTTCATCCACGGATCCATCTAACTTTCTTCTGGAGGGACTGAGGGTGATTTGTATTTTCCCTTGTTTCATGGATTTTCAAAGCCAAAGAATTCTTCACCCCATCATCAGCTTCCTGATGATAAACCTTTGTGTATTTAGCTATAATGGTCCTCTAGAAGCAGGCATAGACTTTTGCTTGGGCCATATTTGAAACTTTTTGTTTTTTTCTTAGCATGGTAGAACTTGTCAAAGTTTGAGTTTCATTATTTTACACTTCAAGAATTCACTCAAGTACCTTTAATCCAAGATTAAATGTCAAATTAAGATTTCTGTATATACATGCCTAATTGACTTTTGTTTTATCTTGGGAGTATAATGCCATAATTCTCATTATGGGAATCATCCCATAAATGACATTTCCCAGAAGAACAGAGAGCATGGTAATGAGTGAGTCATGGAGTTCATTTCTTAGAAGCCCATATAAAATATAGAGGGGTGAATTGGGTATATGAAATTTCAAATGAAAAACAAAGCACTTGATCAATCAACAACAATTTTATGGGGATACAAAGAATGCAGTATCGGTGAAAGAGATACTGAGCGAGCAGTAGAGGTAACCCAGTACCAGGGATGGTCTCTTTCTGGGCCTTAGTAACCTGCCTCAGCACCTGGCAAAGAAACTTCTTTTTTCACTAGCACTGAACCCAGCAGGCATGAGCAGAGCCATGGCACATTCAGCCGAATAAACAAAATCCCATCCAGCCTCACTGATTAGTGAGCAGTGTAGAAAGACAATTAGGAGAAAGGGGAAAAGTTTCTGCAAGTTTACTGTGATGAGTGAAAATTTCAATTTCCAGTTCATGTTAACAATACCTGACAGTGCAAGTAAGGAGATTTGCATTAAATACATGAATTTAATCTTTGTTCCTGTTTTTGTTCAGTGATTTCTGATGCTTCATGACCCCATTTGGGTTTTTTTTTTTTTTTTGGCAAAGATACTGATATAATTTGCCATTTCCTCCTACAACTTTTTTTTTTTTTTTTTAGGCAATGGGGGTTAAGTGACTTGCCCATGGTCACACAGCTAGTAAATGTCAAGTGTCCAAGGCCAGATTTGAACTCAGGTCCTCCTGAATCCTGGACTGGTGCTTTAACCAATGCGCCATCTAGCTGCCCCCCTCCTACAACTTATTTTACAGATGAGGAAACTGAGACAAAGAGAGTTAGATAACTTACCCAGGGTCATACAGTTAGGTGTCTCTGGCTAGATTCGATCTCAGGTTCCTAATGCTAGGCCTGGAAGTCTATCCACTGTGCCACCTAGCTTCCCAATATAGACTATCTCAATCTGGAATTCAATGAGAGTGAGGTGTTACCTCATAGGAATGGGAACAACTGAGATGGTTGCTATTTCTGAAATACATGTGTCTATTAATTACATTTTATGAATCTTCTATCAAATCCAATCAAACTGCTTACTAAGGCGATCATGCCTGACTAGCCATCAAGACAAGGAAGGAAGATGGTCAGTAGGTAGGGGGGTGGAACTGAAATATTGATTCATGCTCACACAAACACATTTCTAGATTAGGGATTCATGAACTTGGTTAAAGTATTTTGACAACTATTTCAGTGTGATTGTCCTTTGTAATTGTATATATGTTATTTTATGCATTTAAAACATTCTGAGGAGTCCCTGTGCTTTATAAGACTTCCAAAAGGGTCCAGGACAGGAAAACAAAAGCTTAGCAAACCCTGCTCTAGAGAATTAAAGAAACAAGGAACTATGATAAAGGGGGCAGAGCCAGTGGATAATTAAGAATCCCAGTACACTGCTGTGTCCAGAGAGGGTTTTAGGGTGCAAGAGGCAGCTGATTGTATACTCCTGCAATACCACCTAGTGTTTATATATAACCAAAATGTTACAAATATATATGTATTGTGGAATCACAGGATTGAAAAGAACCTTACAGACTACCCAAGCCAGTCTTTATTCTAATAGTAATTCCATCTACAACATCTCCTTCAAGTGATTAACCTTGCTTGAAGACTTCTAATGAGGGGGCACTCAGTACCTCCCAAGGCAGCCCATTCTATTTTCCATAGGCTTTAATGATTAGAAAATTCTTTCCTTATTGCAAGCCTACATCTATCTGCTTCTCTAAAGCTTCTACCTATGACTTCTTCTGCCTTCTGAGCCCAAGTAGAATCATTATAATCCTTCTTGTTCATGGCAGCCCCTCAAAGATTTGATGAATGCTATCATATCTCTCCTACATTCTCTTCTCCAGGTTATAGTTCCCAATTTTTAAAGGCAATCTTCCCATGGAATTTTTTGAAGCCACTTATAATGATGGTCACCCTCTTTTGGAGGCCGGGTTCTGGACTACATACTGTAGTTTTTGAGAGCTATTGAAAGTTTTGGATTAGGAAGATGACACAATCAGAGCTGAATTTATTAAGATGAATACAACAATTATCTTGTGGATGGATTGAAATGTGTATGGGGGAGTGCTGATGAGCCCAGAGGCAGGAAGCTCAATTGGGAGACTATTGCAGTCATCTTGGTAGGAGAGCATGGGGTCCTGAAGTAAGGTGGTAGGAGGGGGAACTTTTCACCAGATGCCAAATAGGGCCCAGGGGCTGTCTGCTTCTCTCTCTCTGTGATAGGCACAACGTCAATGGTCTCTTAATTCAGAGCCTCTAGGGCTCGGGGCAGTCCCATTTCACCCTTGGCTGGTTTTTATCTTCAGTCTCTCAGCAGAAAGGCAACATCTCAAGAGCTAGATAGGAAGAATGGGACTATTTATTATCATCATTATTATGATTATTACAATCATCACCACCAACACTCCTACTGGCTTCTGACATTTATATGGCACTTTTTACAAAGCACTTTATGGTCCAATTTATTACTTGCCCAACAAAGACCAAAGGAGTCATAGAGCCTGGAAACCCCATTCTCTTGCATGAATCCCAATCTCCCTTAATTGATTGGGGTGGGGGTGGAAAGCCTATAAATATTAATTAGTTTCTGCTTTTTAAATGCTTTCACCAAGAAAATGACCTGGGAATGCTAGGCTAATATTAAGTGATCCTTATGCCACTTTAGGAGTTTTGAAATGGTTTGAAGTTTTTAACATTATACTCCAGCAGGGCAATCTCTAATTGAAAAAAAACACATTTGGAGTCTCTTAGTTCCTTCTTCCCCATCCCCTCCCCCCATAACATTTTAATGGATATGATTTGTCTCCATTACATCTGTCTTCATGCACCCCTCTCCTGCACACCTTTAAAAAAAAGAAAGTCTAGTGAGCTAGGAGAAGAACTGCCTAATCCTTAGTGGTGAACACCTTCAGGGCCTCATGCGTGTAATACACCAGCCTGTCACAGTAAAGTGGCTCCCTCAGAATACACTGTAGAAATTTTAAGCCCTTTTGATCGGATTACACATGTCCAGATTGTGTGGGAAAGCTCTGCTTTAAAGTAGAAAGTTAAATGCCCTAATTCTGCATTCTTTCTCTGTGGCAGGATTTGGTCTTCTAAGGAAATTGTGCTTCTGACTTGGGTTGAATGATATAGTCCATTTATAAAAAGATCTTTCTTTCGTCAAGAAATGGCCTCTCAGTTTTGGATCAGGGATGGCAATTATGAGGACTAAGTGAGGCAGCCCTGATCTTTGTCCACAGGATCCAGCAGGCCAGATGAGCTGAGGTGTGGGGTATATAACAGAGCTTATCTCAACAGATTATTCCCAAAGGCTCATAAGATCAAACATTTAGGGCTAGAAGGGACCTTAGAGTTCAACCACTTCATTTTACAGATGAGGGAACTGATCCCAGGGAGATTGAATGAGTTGTCCAAATTAGCAAATTTAGATTCTTCAGGAAAACATTAATGATTTAAGCTATGGAATGGGATACCACGAGAGGTCCTGGGTTCCCTCTCCTTGGAAGTCTCCAACAGGGCTTGGAAGACCAATTGTCAAGTGGGTTAACAAGCATTTTTTCCATTTATTGCTTGGGTTAGATGGCTGCTGAGGTCTCTTCTGATTTTAAAATTCTGATTCTTTTAGCATAGGCAGCAACTGGTGGAATAAGGATTCAATTGAAGATTCCAAGCCCAACACTCTATTATACCATGTTGCTTTGGTTGTATTTGCCTAGTATGCCAGGACCAAAACAACTGAGCATTTTACCACTAGTTGATCCCATGTGCTGTTATCTCAGGTGACCACTCCACCACATCTGGAGGTAGAGGTTTCACAGTTTCTGCTGTTGTTTGTCCTTGATGCTCAAAGAGGACCGCAATGATGTCATGATGTTGGGGCCAATGTACAGTGTATCTGGCTGTTCCTGATCATTCCAATATGAGCTCAGGAGGCTATGAAACAGGTCAGGCACAAACCATTTGGGAGAGAGAAGTCTCTAAATTTGTGCATCTAAATTTCTTTTGAGCTACCACAGTTTTACTTTGCTCACAGTGCCTTCTTTGATATGGGCACACCATACTGGACAATCTGTGCCAGTGTCTCCCATGCCTCTATATCAAAGTTCTTCAGAGAGACCTTGACAGCATCCTGGTATTGCTTCTGCTGACCACCATGGGAGCATTTGCTTTATATGAGTTCTCTATAAAATAGTCTTTTAGGCAAATATACATTTGAAATTCAAACGACATGGCCATCCCATCAGAATTGTGCTCTCTGTAGTAGAGTTTGAATACTTGGCAGTTCAGCTCAAGAAAGGACTTTAGTGTTTAGTACCTTATCTTGTCAAGCAATCTTCAGAATCTTTATAATATAATTCCAATTTCCTGTCGTGGCACTGATTAACTGTCCAGGTTTCACAGGGATACAACAATGAGGTCAGCCTAATACCTCTTCTCTCAAACATTTTTTTTGAAATAGCTCTGGCAATGTATGCATCAACTTCTTCATATTTGTTTATATCCATGGAAAGTATGTTGCCAAGGTAAGTGAACTTAGCCATACTCTTCAGGATTTCTCCATTTACTATAACCAAGGGTTTCATGTACGGATGCTGGCTTGTGGAGAATCTCTTTTTTTGTTGTTGTTGTTGTTTTGTTTTGTTTTTAGTGTTGTTAGGCCAAAATCATCAGCAGAGATTCAATACATACTTTCTTACATCTTAGCCTCACAGGCTGCAATGAGTGCATAATCATCTGCAAGCTAAACACACACCAACTTTTTCTCCATGGTAGTCTTTGTTTTTTTGTTTCAATCTGCATTCAGAATCAACAATTCTTTTTTTCTGGGTGTGGAGAACATTTTCTATCATGGGTTCTTTGGAATTGTCTTTGATCATTACACTACTGAGAAGAGCCAAGTCTGTCACAGTTGATCATCACACAGTGTTGCTGTTACTGTGTACAATATTCTCCTGGTGCTGCTCACTTCACTCAGCATCAGTTCACTTAAGTCTTTCCAGGTTTTTCTGAAATCTGCCTGCTCATCATTTCTTGCTTTTCCTTTTTTTTAAATTTATTTTTGACATAAATTTTTTTAAACTTTCTGTTCCAACTTCTTTTCCTCCCTCCCTTCCCACCCCCAACCCAAGAACTGAAACAATTCAATATAAATTATACGTGAGTAGTCATGGAAAACATCTCTACATTAGCTAGGTTGTGAGAGAAAAAAGATAAAAACAAAACTTCAGATTAAGGAATTGTCCAGAAAAAATGTGTTTCAGTCTGTTTTCAGACAACAGTAGTTCTTTCTCTGTACATGGATTGCAATTGTCATAGGTTCTTCAGAGTTATATTGCATCATCACCTTGCTGAAAATAATCCTGTGCTTCCCAGCAGATAATCTTACACTAATTCTTTTATTTTGTATACAGTACATTTCTCTATGCTTCAGTTCATGTGGGTCTTTCCAAGTTTTTCTGATAGCATCCTGTTCATCATAACTTTTATATAGTACCTTAAACTTGACCAAGAATTTTCTTCACAATATCCCAGCAGAGTAGGTACCATACATTTTGCCACTGTAGTCAATCATCATAACTATTTCCCTCCATTCTATTCCCTTCCAATGATATTTACTCTATTTTCTATCTTATTTTTCCCTATTCCTCCTCAAAAGTGTTTTGCTACTGACTGCCCCCTCCCCTGCTCTACCCTCCCTTCATTCACCCTTCCCTCCTTATCTTCTTCCCCTCCTATTTTCCTGTAGGGTTAAATAGATTACTCTTCCCAATTGGGTGTGTATGTTATTCCCTCCTTGAGCCTACTCTGATGAGATTTAAGTCTTTGAGCTAATTCTGTGTTCTAGATTTTTCTTCCTCCCTCCCTCCTCAACCCTCCATATGAAATCAAGCAATTCAATGTCATACATGTGCAGTTATGCAGAATATCTTGACCTTCCTCAAAAGTGTTTTGCTTTTTACTGCTCCCTCCCCCAATCTGCCCTTCCCTGCTTCCCCTCTTCTCCCACCCCCATCTCCTTCCCCTCCCACTTTTCCTCAGGGCAAAATATATTACTATACCCACTTGAGTGTGTATGTTATTCCCTCTTTGAGCCAATTCTGATGAAAGTAAGGTTCACTCACTCCCCCATTCCTTCCCCCTCTTCCCCTTCCCTCCATAAGCTTTTCTCTTGTTTCCTTCATGTGAACTACCTCTCCCCTTCCCCCTCCCCCGGTCTATTCCTCCTACTCTCAACCCTATTTTAAAGATGTCATCATGGGTTAGCTACGTGGTACAGTGGACAAAATACCAGCCCTGGGCCCAGGAGGCCCAGAGCTTAAATCTACCCCCAGACATAAGGCACCCCATCCTGTTTGCTCCACAAAGAACAAGGATACAGGAAAAATAAATGCTTTACAAATACCATCCCTTCATATTCAGTTCAGACCTGTGTCCTCTGTATATTACTTTGAAAAAGTTCTTATGAGTTGGAAGTATTATTTTCTCACGTATGAATGTAAACAGTTTAACCTTTTAATGTCTCTGACAATTTCTTTTTCCTGTTTACCTTTTAATGATTCTCCAGGGTCTTGTATTTGAAAGTCAAATTTTCTATTCAATTCAGGTCTTTTCATCACAAATGCCTGAAAGTCCTCTTTTTCATTGAAGTCCCATTTTTTCCTCTGAAAGATTATACAAGGTTTGCTGGGTATGTGATTCTTGGCTGCAGTCCCACTTCCTTTGCCCTCTGGAATATCATATTCCATGCCCTCTGGTCCTTTAATGTAGATGCTGCTAGATCTTGTTTTATCCTTATTGGAGCTCCACAGTATTTGAATTCCTTTTTTCTATATACTTGCAATATTTTCTCCTTGACCTGGGAGTTCTGGAATTTGGCTATAATATTCCTGGAGGTTTTCCTTTTGGGATTTCTTTCAGGAGGTGATTGGTGGATTCTTTCTATTTTAGGTTCTGTTTCTAGAATATCAGAGCAATTTTCCCTGACAATCTCTTGGAGGTTGGTGTCTAAGCTCTTATTTTGGTCATGGTTTTCAGGTAGTCCAATGATTTTCAAATTATCTCTCCTAGATTGATTTTCCAGGTCAGTTGTTTTTCCAAGGAGATATTTCACTTGCCCTCTATTTTTTTCATTCAATTGGATTTGCTTTACCGTGTCTTGGTTTCTCAGAAAGTCAGTAGCTTCCATTTGGTCAATCCTAATTCTTAGGCAATTATTTTCATCAGACAGATTTTTTATCTCCTTTTCCATTTGACTTTTCAAACTGTTGACTTTTTTCTCATGACTCTCCTGCAATACTCTCATTTCTCTTTCCATTCTTTCCTCCTTCTCTCTACATCTTCCTTTTATCTCTCCTACTTTCTCCTCAAAGTCCCTTTTGAGAGCTTCCATGGCCTGAGACCAGTTCATATTTTTCTTGGAAGCTTTGGATGTAGGGGCCCTGAGGTTGTTTTCCTCCTCTGAGGGTGCCCTTTGATCTTCCTTGTTTCTGAAGAAACTTTCTATAGTTCTGAACTTTCTTTGCTTGTTCATCTTGCCATCTTTTATTTGACTTTTAACTCCCCACTGTGGGGCCCTGCTTCTAGGCTACACTACTGTCCCCAGCTTCAGAGGGTCCCAGATGTTTTGGTTTGAGGGAGGGCAGGTTTTTCTCTCACCTGGCTTGTTCTCTGGTCCAAAGATAACCTCAAGCCAATTTGCTAGTTAACCAGCCAGCAGAGAGCTGTGGTGGTTTTTGGCTTCAGTGAGCCTGTGCCCCTTCCCCACCTGGTCTTCCTGCTGCTCAGGATTTCTTCCTGGTTCCCCCCTGGGGCGGGGGGGCCAGGGCAGCTGAATTCTTCCCTAGGTCCTGGTGACACCCCTGCACTTCCCCCCACCCCAACCAGTCATTTAGCCCTTTCACTCGACCACAATATCTATTCCAGAAGGCACCGGTATTTCAGTTGATTCAGAGGCTTGGGGGTTAAGTTCCTCTGGTGTGGCATGCCTGGGGTCTCTGTTGGCATGATCATGTGGTTTGACTTTACTTACAGAGCAGCATGGCCCACTTTAATCTATCTATGGCTGGAAAATAATCTCAGCCCATATTTTTGTGGGTTTCTCTGCTCCAGGGGTTCTTTTATTGCTGTTTTTGGGGTAATTGTATTAGGAGCTCTGTGAGTTTAATGTCTTTCCTCAGCCATCTTGGCTCCGCCCCCCACTTTAGTCTGTGTTTATAGCCTTTTCATGTTAAACCATTTCCTGTCAGTATGGCAGTTAACTTTGATGCCATTTCTGAAAACATCATGCTAAAAAGCACATAGCCCTACCTTACTCCATTGGTGACTGGGAAAACATTAGAGTATTGTCCATTTTCCAGAATTGTGTGAGTATGTCATCATGAAACTGTCACAAAATACCCATGAACTCCTCCTGGGAACCAAATTTTCCCATGATCTTCCACAGGCCCTTGTGACTGAAAGTGTCAAAGGCCTTGGTTAGATTGATGAATGTTGTACAGAACTTTATTCTGTGACTGGCATTTCTCCTGGAGTTGTTGGATAGTAGCTTAGTGATGAAGTGGATTGAGTGCCAGGCTTGGAATTAGAAGGACCTGAGTTCAAAACTAGCCTCAGGCACTTCCTTAGGTATATGAGCTCAGGCAAGTCACTTAACCATGCTTGCCTCAGTTTCCTCCTTTATAAAATGAGCTGGAGAAGGAAATGACAAACCACTCAAGTGTTTTTGCTAAGAAAACCCCAAATGGGGTCATAAAGAGTCAGGCATGATTTAATCACAGCTCTGAAAGAACCAGAAAACACTCTTGGCCCACAAAAAGCCAGGCTGATTCATTTTATATGTATTTTCCCCCTCTGCTAGCTTTTAGAATATCTAAACCTTCATTTAAAACTGAAATAATCAGTGATCATCACACCTCGAAATCAATTCTTTGTTAACAGCATCACCATTCTCCCAGGCAATTAGACCCAGCATGTCAATCATCATTGGATCCTCAGGCTCTCTGACTCCAAATTGAACACTCTTTTTGCTGGACAACACAACTTTTCTTCCAGAAGAGAATCAAAAGGCACTGGAGAGGATGAGTACCAAACAGCACAAAAAATGAAGTTAATTATATCTTAACAAAGAGGAACTAACTGGCTTGCTACCAATATTAGAATCACTTTCAAATAAACTCTATGAGTGTGGTCAAATCATCAGCTCAGTGCAGCAAAGGTCAAAATGAATACAAATATAAATGATGAAAGTGAAGACAATGCATACTTTTACAAAATCACCAACTGGACATGTTAAAGAAAAGTTATTAATGATCAAAAATGGAATAGAGCAAAGAGGACAGGCCCTTTTCTGTTTTCTTCTGTTTCCTAAAAAAGTTCAGCTACTAAAAAGCCATCACTATACAAAGGAGAGTAAAAGAACACAAAACCAGCCACATCTAGAAAACACTTGATTTCTTGCAATTATGAGAGAGAAAATAGCTAAAGGGAACCATAGCTTGGAATATAAACTCATTTGGAGAAATTTAGGAAGGAAGATGGTGGAATATTCCTAATAGTAGCATCTCCTAATAAATCAAACAACAAGCACTTATTAAATTCCTGCTATGTGAAAGACACTAGGGATAGAAATACAAAGAACCAATCACTATATTTAAGGAAATTACTCCTCTGACACTTTACTTGTACTTATAGCATTCATCACATGTTTCTGGGTACAACTGCTCCTGTTACTATACCCTAAGAATGATTCTCCTTAGTTCCCTCAGAATATTGTATATACTTGCTTGTATTTTGGCATTAAAAACTTGGAAGGAACCTCGGTATATAGGTATTAATCCTCCTCTTCCTTATTCCCTTTTAAATTTAATCTGAAAAAAATACCAAAAAATTAATCTGAATTATTAATCATTTCTCCATCACTTTCTTAAGTCTAGACAATCAACAAAGCAATAAATCAAGTCCTGATCTGTAGTATTTGTCAATTCCTGCAGTGTAAATGAAAACTTAACAATGGGATGTTATGAAGCTAGTATGGATATGTATAGCTACATGGCACAGTGACTAGAGTGCTGGGTCTAGAGTCAGGAAGACTCATCTTCTTGAGTTCAAATCTGGCCTCAGACACTTACTAGTTGTGTGACCCTGGGCAAGTCATTTAATCCTATTTGCCTCAGTTTCCATTTCTATAAAATGGCCAGAGAAGGAAATGGCAAACTACTCTAGTATCTACACCAAGAATGCCCCAGATGGGGTCATGAAGAGTTGGACATGACTAAAAATGACTGCACAACTATAAGGAATTGGCTCCAGAACACCCCTGGGTGTAATAATAGTTAGTAATATTTAGCATTTAGACAGTGCCTACCATGTACCAGGCACTGTGCCAAGTGCTCTACAAATATTATTCTTTTGATTCTCATGACAACCCTAGAAGGTAGGTGCTATTATTATCCCCATTTTACAGTTGAG
The DNA here is from genome assembly GCF_019393635.1 of Dromiciops gliroides. Classification (NCBI taxonomy): domain Eukaryota; kingdom Metazoa; phylum Chordata; class Mammalia; order Microbiotheria; family Microbiotheriidae; genus Dromiciops; species Dromiciops gliroides. Next base: position 420,381,622 of record NC_057864.1, on the reverse strand, counting down.
GAAACTGAGGCAAACTGAGTTTAAGCAACTTGCTCAGGGTCACATAGATAATCAGTGCCAGAGACCAGATATGAATTCAAATATTCCTGAATGCAGGTCCAATACTTTCTCCCCTATGGCACTCATCCCCACATCTGTCTTGGGACAATCTGTACATTATCATCTTCATTATCACTATCATTCTAGTAATTCCTGACTTTTGTTCAGTGATTTACAATTTGCCAAACACTTTCACATCTAGCTAAGGAATGGAGTTATCCATGTTTTTACTGAATACCATAGGAACAGATAAATTTTCATTCTTCATGACTTAGGGAAAGCTATCGGGAAGAAAATCTTGTATTCTAGCTTTTTTGTGTATATAGCCACCTTCTCTGATATTGTAAGCTCTCTGAGGGCAAAGAAATGTGTCTCACTGGATTTGTATCCCACCTTGAGCCCTTAGTGCATGGAGTAGGTCCTTGATAAGTATTTGCCAACTGAATAAATAAATACACAATATTGTGTGCTCACTGAATTGTGTCTATAAAGAGAATCTAATGAGACATCTGTATGTTTCATCATATACATTTGTATTTTGCAAGCATTGAATCCCATTTCTATCCCCAGACAAAGTTTATTTCTATGAAGACAATATTCTAATGACTTTCCAACAATAAGACCATCCACAGGCTGGATGGGTAAATGTTAAATTGGGCAGATTTGACTATCTTCCCCTCCTCGTAAGCAACTGTCAAATTCTTTGATTATCATAAGCCTATTTGGGAATGCTCAGACAAACAGATTTATTATCTCATTTTGTAAAAGAAAATGAAGAACTGAGAACATTTCAAACCCATCCATCCAAATACTTTACAAGGTTTTCCCTTTCCTGAATTCCATTTTGTAACACTAGGGTGCTTACTCTTTTTGCTCAGGAAATAAAGTATAAGCCCTTGGATAGAATCTGCTGTTGCACAGTAATTAGTCCATGCTTTTTCAGATTTTTTTCCAGGGCAATTTTTATTTTCAGTGAATCTGGGACTATGAAAGGATAATATGATAGCTGTGGACAGTCCCTAGCTCCATTGCATTTCTAAAAATTATATAAGCAATTCTGGGAAGATATTTTCCCTTCATAATTTTGCATGGATTGCTAGAGTTGCATGTAATGAGAATAATTATTCCTCAGATTTTCTCTATTGCTAAAGTGTTATAGAAGTCATAATATGGCATAATGGAAGGAGCCATGAGTTTGGGGGGGAAAAGATCTGGGTTTCAATCTTGGGTCTACTGCCTTACTACTTATGGGAACTTGGGCAACTTATTTCCTTTCTCTGAACTTCATTTGTAAATTTCAACTGGACTAGATGACTTTTAAAATCTCTTTCTTCTCAATCTTAAAACAGTTATTCCTATGTCCATATTCCAGGTGCCACAAAAGGACGCATCATATTCCAAGGAACTCAAAGAACAGTATACCCCAGGTAGCCCAAAACCCTCAGGTGTAGTCAGCAGTATTATGGTAAATGTTTAACAACCAGTTTTATGAAAAACAAGTTTAATCTGAATTTTAAAAATTTTCTCCATCCATGGAGTCTGAATGTAGATTTTTTTTTTGTAAGGCAATTGGGGTTAAGTGACTTGCCTAGGGTCACACAGCTAGTAAGTGTGTAAAATGTCTGAGGCCAGATTTGAACTGAGGTCCTCCTGAATCCAGGGCTGGTGCTCTATCCACTGCACCACCTAGCTGCCCCCCGAATGTAGACTGGAGCATACTATTTTTACTTTTTTCTTTTTGTTTTTTCTTTCTTGTGTTTTTTCCTTTTGTTCTGATTCTTCTCTCACAACATGACTAATGTGGAAACATGTTTAACATGATTATATATATATATATATAACCTATATCAGATTGCTTGTTGTCTTGGGGAGGGGGCGTGAAGGGAGAGAGAAAAATTTGGAACTCAAAATCTAACAAAAGTGAATATTGAAAACTATCTTTACATGTAATTGGAAAATATACTATTAAGTAAAAAAAAATTCTCCATCATTTTTTTAAGTCTAGAAAGAAACAAAATACTAAATCAAGCCCTGATTTGTAGCATTTGCCAATTTCTGAATTGAAAATGCTCACAATGAAAATTTAACAATAAGCTCTGGACCCAGTGTGCCCCTAGGTGTCATAAAATGGGAGTACTCATCCCTACCCCTAGCATAGGATGATATATAGAGCTGGATTATAATTCAGGGAAGCAGACTGATAAGGTAGTCTTTAAAAAAAGTACTCAGTTGGTCAACATTCGCCCAAAACTATTGATCATGTGTCCCCATCAATATGCTTCCTTTTTACATTTAGAAGATATGTTGGTTTAAAGCAAAAGCCATTTGATCAAGGAACATAGCAAACAAAACAACAAGAAAAGATGCATGCATTGATGCATGCAACCCTCCTATAACTTACACTTGGGGGAAGATGGTGTATGTGTAGAGAATTCATTTGATCATTTGCTCAAACAGGATGAACATATAGCTACAGATGTGACCATGACACATGTAAGGTTAGAACAAGTTATATGTCTGCTATTATAGAGCTGCCAGACCCTGGTGGTAGTTATCATGTTTTTGTCTGCTGGGAGCCACATTTCTGATCTCAGTTGCATAATCTTCTGTAGGCGTCTCTGATGGTGCCTCATGGTTACAGAAAATCTGCTTTCATCGGGTCAGATTCAGTCTCTTTAGGGACATTTATCTTCATCAGATCTATAGTCTTTATAATATAATTTCCTTGAGGTGGGGACTGATTCACTTTTGTTTTTGCATCTCTAGGATGATAGAGACAGCCAAGTGGTGTATTGGATGTAAAGTTAAATCTGGAGTCAGGGGGGCAGCTAGGTGGCGCCGTGAATGCAGCGCTGGCCCTGGATTCAGGAGTGCCTGAGTTCGGGTCAGGCCTCAGACACTTGACACATGCTGGCTGTGTGACCCTGGGCAAGTCACTTGGCCCCCATTGCCCCGCAAAAAAAAAAAAAAAAAAAAAAAATTTGGAGTCAGGAAGACCTGAGTTCAAATACAGACTCAGACCCTAAAACTCTGCTGTCTCAGTTTCCTCAGCTGTAAAATGGGAATTAAAAACAGAACCTAGGGCAGCTAGGTGGCGCAGTGCATAAAGTGCCAGCCCTGAATTCAGTAGGACCTGAGTTCAAATCTGGCCCTGAGCAAGTCACTTAACCCGCATTGCCCCACAAAATTAAAAACAAGCAAACAAAACAAAACAGTACCTATTTCCCAGGATTGTTGTGAGGAAAAATGAAATAATACTTGTAAGGCACTTTGCAAGTCTTAAAGCATCATGTAAGTGCTAGTTATTGTCATTATGGATTATTATTATACCTAGCATATGGCAAGTACTCAATAAAATACTTATTGATTGATCAATTAATTGATAATGCTACTCTCTGGCCATCTAATGGCTGCAATGGTGAAAAAACAAAACAAAAGACTTTTCCCTTAAAGGTTGAGTTACAATCCTATTACTGTGTAGCTGACAGCAATTTGCCACATACCTAGCCAACTAGCCAGCAAAGGTCCACAGAATGCCTTGGGCTAAGATTAGCACTTGTATTTTGACAGGCCTTTCTCCAGCTGCTGACTTCACATCCCAGATAACAATTTGTCTTGGGCTTAATACATTCCTTTTAACTCTTCTTAAATGCATAATTGTGAGTATGTATCCCTTAAAGACTTTGTACTCTACCCTCCAAAACCTCACAGGAATTCTATGGGGTATGGTGTAAGGAGACTTTCCCTGTTCCCAAGATTTTCCCTGATTAGCATGTGAATACAATTGGAGGAGCAAAAGACCAGATGTGGCCCTTGGCCTCTACCCATGCTTCACATTCCTGCCCTTATATTCATTCCTATCATTGATTTTTATGCTGTTTTATGCAGCACAAACTTTGTTATTCTCCTTACATTTGTGCTTTCTCCCACTGGTGCTGTCCCATAGCCTACCTCAAACCTGGAGTAGCTATTCTAGGAACTCACAAGTAAGAGGAGACCCTAGCTGCTACATAAGTAAAATCCCTTTGTTTTAACATGAAGCCCCACGTTTCATCCTGGTTCAGGAACAAGAGCAAAAAGAAAAGCATTTATCATATGCCTTCAGTGTGCCAGGCACTGTGCTAAGTACTTTATAAATATCTCATGATCCTCACAACAACCCCTGTGAAATAGGTGCTATTATATTCCGGTAGTACAGATAAGAAAGCTGACAGAAGTTAAGTGACTTGCCTAGGGTCATATAGCCAGTAAATGTCTGATGCCAGATTTGAATTGAGATTCATAGTTGGGGAGAGTCAGTAGAAATGAGGGCTTGTGAAATAAGATTGAGATAGGCAATTATCTCTTTGGACCTGGGAGCAACGGGGGGGGGGGGGGGGGGTTACGGGTGCTATAAGTTTATCATTATGCTTGAAAACATTTCAGTACTTTAAGGGCATGTGATTCTGTCAGTATGGATGTTCCCTCCACTGATATAGATCATAATTCAATTCAGTTCAATCCAGCAAACATTTGTTAAGCAGCTACTGCAGGCCAGGTGTACCTCATATTGGGTGCATAAACTAAAAACAAAAACAGCTGCTGCCCTCAGGGAGCTGACACTTTCTTGGTGGAAATGATGACTATAAATAAATTGAGACAAAACAGATACAAAATGAATTTGAAGTCATTTCAGTGGCGGGAATATTAACAACTTGGGGATTGAGAAAGTCCTATCACAGGAAGTGGAATTGGAGATGAGCCTGGAAAGAAGCGAGGGATTCTAAGAAGTGAAAGGTAAGGAGGGAGAAAGTTCCAGCCGTAGAGAGACAGCCCATATAAAGCAGGGACTGAGGAGATGGAATGGCATGTGTGGGGAACAGTAATTAGATCAGTTTGGCTAGAACATAAAATGACATGCAATGAAATAAGATGCAATCAGCCTAGATAAATTAGCCACAGTCAGATGGTGAAAGAATTTAAATGCCAGACAAAGGACTTTGTAAAACCAAAGCAGATAGATGGCTCAAAGCACCTAGCCTGAAGTCAGGAAGACCTCTGTTCAAATCTGGCCTCAGACACTCACTAGCTGTGTGACCCTGGGCAAGTCACAAAACCTCTATTTGCCCTAATCCAGTGGAGAAGGAAATAACAAACCATTTCTGTATCTTTGCCAAGAAAACCACACACAGAGTCACAGAGTATTGGACATGACTGCACAATAAGCAGGTTCTTAATATGGAGTTCATGGATCTCCAAAAGGACCATGGATAAATTTTAGGTATGTGAACTTGAATGGGAAAAATATCTTTATTTCAAAATAATTGATTTCCTTTGCAATCTTCTGTATTTTATTCATTTCAAAATATTATTCTGGGGGCAGCTAGGTGGCGTAGTGGATAAAGCACCGGCCTTGGAGTCAGGAGTACCTGAGTTCATATCCGGCCTCAGACACTTAACACTTAACTAGCTGTGTGACCCTGGGTAAGTCACTTAACCCCCATTGCCCCGCAAAACAAACAAACAAAACTATTATTCTGAGAAGGGGTCTAGGGGTCTAAAGCTTCACCAAACTTCTAAAAGGGTTCATCACACACACACACACACACACACACACACACACACACACACACACACATGGTTAAGAAGCTCTGTCCTAGAGGCAATAGAGAGCTCCAGGAGGAGAGTGACATGGTATGACTTGTATTTTAAAGATATTAATAACCACTCAATAATTTTTTTGGACAGTTTTAGTCAGGCTAGTCACTCATCATCTCAATCTTTCGAGATAACTTCCTAAGATCTTGAGTTATAGATATATGAGCCAACTGTATCAATGGAATTTCAAAATTGGAAATTCCCCAAACCAATGAAATGAAAAGTCTGGATAAAATATATATATAGTATCATGTAATATTCTATCATGGCCCGTCCTGTCCTGTCTTGTCTTAGTATAGCCTAGCCTACCCTATCATGCCCTGCAGTTTTTCTAGTTAGGTATGAGCATCAAACTCTGTGTGTGTGTGTGTGTGTGTGTGTGTGTGTGTGTGTGTGTGTGTGTATGTATGATCTAGACTTCTGTCTTTCTATCATCTATCTGACTATTCATCTACCCATAATCTTTCAACAAGCATTTATTAAGCACTTAATAAATTCTAGGAAATCTGCTAAGTATTTCTATGCAAATACAAATAGAAAATCTCTGTCCCAAATGGGGAAAGACAGGACATAAAAGGAAGCTGAAAAGTGGGAAGAAGAGAAAGGTATTGGATCATGGCAGACAGTCTGGAGTATAACCTGGAAAGGACGAAGCTTTGTTGAAATGCTCTCCTTCCATGAAGGTTCTGGGAAGAGCCATTCAATCAGAAGGAGAGGCCAAAGGGTAGGAGGGTACCTCCAAGGTATACATTTCAATGTATGGAGTGAGGCTTCAGGATGAAGAGCCAAGGCATAGCAGAAGAAATCTGAAATGTAACTTGGAGAGGAATCTATCTATCTGTCTGTCTGTCAACTCTCCATCCATCGATCCGTTTGTCTCCAGTTGTGCAATCCTGTGATTTCATCAGTGTTCAGGAATCCTAGTGAGAAACTTCCCTTACCAATGAAGACCAGCAGCTTCTTTGTAACTTACAGTCTTAGAGGAGAGTTGTCTGAAAACAACATTGTGAAGTTAAGTGACTTGCACAGGGTCTCCCACCTAGTCTGTTCCTTAGACTTAGTTTCTTCATCTGTAAAATAGGGAAGTAAAGTCCCTTTAGTTCATCTACAAATGTTCCAATGAGGCCTACCAGATACGCCATATTCTTCCCGAGCTTTCTGGAGTTGCTGAAAGATAACTTATTCCAGGGTGATGAAGTCTTACTGAATCTTTTTAGGCCTTGTGAGGAAATGGGACCTTTCTCAAAATCCCAGTGCCTCCCTACTGTCCTATTAACCTTTCTTTACTGCAGTTTCTTCAGCTTTGTAGACAAATGAGTAAATCTTGTCTAGCTCAGATTTCCTGACCTTCCTGGCTATGGTGTAGGGGAAAGGAAGAAGGGAAATCTTAGCAGAATATTGTAATAAATGGTGCTTCTCACAGTCTCTTCAAAACTCTACCATGTGAATTATGCAAAAAATAAAAACTGCCTTCGAGACAGCTTTTATATTTTTTATTTAATTTAAAAATGGTTCCTATCATGTACCATAGTTTCCTAGCTAGATGTGATTAGGAAAGGCAGCCAAGGGACAGTGGATAAAGTGCTAAACTTTGAATGAGGAAGATCTGAGTTGAAATCCAGCTGCAGATAGTTACTGACCCTGAGAAAGTCACTTAATCTCTCTCAGACTCAGTTTCCTCATCTGTGAAATGGGGATAATAATAGCAACTACTTCCTAGGATTGTGAGGATAAAAGAAGATCATATTTGTAAAGTGCTTTGCAAACCTTAAAGCACTATATAAACCCTAGCTATTTTTATTATTTACATCTATCTATACACACAAATGTAGATTGTGTTTCCATTTAATCTAAATAAACATTTTTACAACCTATTCTGTGTGAGGCACTCTTTAGACAAAGAAATAAAAAAACAAAAAGGAAAACAGCTCCTGCCCTCAGTGAGCTGATATTCAACCAGGGAAAATAGCATGTACTTAGCTAAGAAAGTTTTAAATTATATATATGTGTGTATGTGTGTGTACACATATATGTATGTACATGTAAAATACATATATTACATAGATTACAAATAATTTGCTATATAGTTATAAGTATATCTTCTACTCAACTGTCAAATTGATCTTTCTATAACTCAGGTCTATCTATGTCACATATGTGTGTGTATGTATAAATATAGATATAGTAGATAGAGATAGAGATATAAAAGAGGTATCTAGGTTACATAGCACAATCAACTGAACCCAGAAAGACCAGCTTCTTACTTCCACAGTGCCCAATTTCCCTCTGAATTCTTCTTCTTCTTTTTTTTTTTTTTAGGTCAGGCAATTGGGGTTAAGTGACTTGCCCAGGGTCACACAGCTAGTAAGTGTTAAGTGTCTGAGGCCGGATTTGAACTCAGGTATTCCTGACTCCAGGGCCGGTGCTTATCCACTGTGCCACGTAGCTGCCCCCCCCCCCACGCCGAATTCTGAATTCTTTAGCTTAGATATTCTGAATTTTTTTCCCCTTCTGATCTTGGGCTATCCAGTGGTATAGGTTTTAAAAGGATGGACTGTTTTCCTAATCATTTAGCCCAAACAGACCCAGGGTTCACATACACTCATAGCATTTTTGAGATGGAGGAGACCGTAGAAATGATCTTGTCCAGCCTGTGTCACTGTACAGATAAGCAAGCTGAGCAGTGCCTGTAGAAGTCAACTGAAGCCCATAGACTTAGCAGCCCATTAAGACTATTTATACTTGCAAAATGATGTGAACATTTGAGGCAATAATTAGGATAATTTCAGAAAGAAACAACAAACAAATATTTTATGCCTCAGTTATCATGATCTGTCAGGGGAAAAAATGAGTATCAAGATTCCTTTGTTTTATGGTAGCTGTCTCTAGAGTGATGGGAGGAAGGGTGGGAAGGAGAGATTAAAAAAAAGTTTAAAAAGTTACATGATCATTTTATTATATATTTTTAATGACTAGCAAGTTATACCTAATAGATTTTCAGTTTCATGTGCAATCTTCTTTTTTTCTATTCTATCATATTATAGAAATGCTTGTTTTTTCTTAAGTTCAAGATAAAATAAATTTAAAGAAAGATTTCTCTGTTTTCTCCTTTCCTTTTTAAAATAGGTTTGCATCTTACACTTCCTGTAATTGTTTATTTGTATAGCTCATCTCTTTTTGTTCTTTTTATATATGAAGGTGACATCATAAGCCCAAATGTCTTCCAGGATAGTGTGTTTGGAGTGGAATTTGTAAACATTTGGGAATAATTATAGTAATTCCTTCAAGGTTTTTTTTTTTAAGCTACTCTTTCTAAGGATCAATGGCAAAATTTGCAGAATGGTTGGGCAGGAAAAGGGTAATAATCTGTGGTCATTCAGCATAATGACCTTTCCAGGTCCATGTAGGGATCAGGCCCATGGCTTTGTTCTAACTACTTTTAACCAATTCAGTGAAACAAGTATGAGAAAAAGTATTTGGAACCATCTGAAATGAAATGAACAAAGTAAAAATAAAAGAAACCAAACCTATAATGATATTTCAATACTTCATGGACATGTGATTTCATTGATATGGATTTTCCCTCCACCAGTTAGGCTTTCATGGAAGTCATTGTGAATAATAAGCTTCAGCACCTTCACATGTACTATTATCTGGAAAAATATTGACATTTAAAAAATGGGTCATTGTGAGAAAGGAGCTTGGAATTCTTGTAAGAGCTGAACAGTTTCTCAAATGAAATTCAACCTAATCTTTCTTTTCAACTCAAGCCCAGCTCATTGTCCATGTGTTATGCTTCTCCAAGATAGATCTATTTGTGTGTCTGTCTGTCAATCCATCTACTTATTTGTCTATAGATAATAATATGAAACACACATATTGTTTTCATTTTTCCATCTTTGAAAATGTGTGTTACAAGAAGAAATTGAAGAAATTTTAATTAAGAACTTATTACTAGTGATCTGGAGAGTATTTTCATTTTGTTGTTCATAGCTATCAATTCTTCTCTTGAAAATTGTCTATATGCTCTGGTCTCCTACATCTTGGGAAATGTTTCTTGACTATATCTTTATTTTTGTCTATATAAATCTTTATGCCAATTCTATATATATTTATATGTGTATATGTATATGTGTGTATATGTAGTATATTCTATATATAATATATATTAGGTATCAAAATTCCACAAAGAGTTTTCCCCAACAAAAGACCATCATATTTCTCTTCTTAATCTATCTGCATTGTGTTTGTGAAAAAAATGTTCATATGTATTTGCAATTCAATTAGGAAAAGAAGGAATAGTTTATCTATCAGATCTATGAAGAGGGGAAGAATTTATGACCAAATAAGAGATAGAGAACATTATGAAAAGCAAAATAGATCATTTTGATTCCATTAAATCAAAACGTTTTTGTATAGGGCAGCTAGGTGGCAAAGTGGATAAAGCACAGGTCCTGGATTCAGGAGGACCTGAGTTCAAATCTGGCCTCAGACGCTTGACACATACTAGCTGTGTGATCCTGGGCAAGTCACTTAACCCTCATTGCCCTGCCAAAAAAATAATAACAAAATATAACAAAATGTTTTTTGTATAAACAAAACCAATGCAACTGAGATTAGAAGGAAAGCAGAAAGCTGAAGGGATGTGGAGGCCACTGAGTACAATCCCCTCATTTTACAGATAAGGAAACCAAGTTATCAGGAGATGAGGGAGTTGGCCAAATTTATACAGCTAGGAAGTATATGAGGCAGGTTTTAGAACTCGGGTCTACTTGATTCCACATCTAACATTATATTCAAAATGCCACCTATTCCATTGTTAGTAATAATTTACTTCGAATTAAAAAAAAAAACAACAACCACGTACTTAAAACAACCATGGTAGATAGCAAAAGCCTTTAATTATACATTGTGTTCCCAAAAGTTTTAGTACAGTTTTCTGTTGTTAAAAGCTTAAAAATGAACTAAAACTTTTGGGATATCTTTTGTCTCAGACATTACAAGCTCTCAGTAAGTATTTGTTAAATGAATTAATATTTATCGCAACACAGTAACTTGCAATGTTTATACTATGTTGACACAATACTAAACATCAGAAAGTTCAGAAAGTATGCAAATTACTCAGCTATTTTGCATTTGATAGCCAAAATATCCAGATATTTTATTGAATTTTATGTTTGTCCAGATATTTGGTTTATCATAATGAGTAATTGCTTTGGGTTTTTTAGGGGCATGCACAGATAATGTAAGTAATAGTATAGTTCTTCAAGGTTTTAAAATAGCTTCTTGAAATCATATGAAAAACCACATGTCGATTACCTATTTACACACACAACACTGAGAGACACTGATAAATGAAGTATGTTTGAAAAGAAGAGAAGTATTGAAAAGTGAAGAAGGATCATGATGAATTTGTGGAGCTTTTTCAAAAAACATATGTTCTGTTGCCTCAGGTCTTACCTATGGGCTGCCTAATGATGAATGACAAATGGAGCTCCTAGCAATCACAAGAACAGAGAAATACTGAGTTGCAGGTGACATCTTCAGGTATCTCCATCCCCCTGCCTTTGGGCAGGTTTCTCTTCAGTCAATGCAGAAATGAAGATACCTATTCTAAATAATTTCTAAACTGAAGAATTGTCTTAGCCTTCAGACCAGCTGTCTGGGCTGAGTTCCATGGGAGGAAGGCACACAGACCACTTCCAGTTAGTGATAGGATATATTTATTGCAATGCTGTGCAGACTAATGCAGGCATTCAGGGGTTGCCTCGAACGCTGGCCAGAAGCTCTTATTAGCATAATCACTCAACATGGCACTGTGCTCTTTGGGGTTTGCCGGGTCCTGAACACTAGGGATTGAAAAGAGATTACAAAAGGACCTAGCTATTGTAGTCTGAGTGACCCATCTTTTTCCAGTGCTGAGGGGTTTTATATCCTCTAGGATGCCTGAAACTAAAATCTTCAGCTTTATCAGTCTTTTCTCTCAGGACGGGCTTGTGCGAGACCCCTCAGGGTGACGTAGGGGCTGGGACAAACAGGGGTTTAAGACATGAGAATGCTATTTTTGGGACTTGCAGGAGCCTAGGGCAAATGATGTTTATATGTCACAGTCAGAGTCAATCAACAAGCACTTTTTTGTTATTGTTGTTCAGTCACTCAGTAGTGTCTGACTCTTCGTGACCCCCGTGGGCCATAGCATGCCAGGCCCTTCTATCCTCCACTCTCTTGCAAAGTCTATCCAGGTTCATATTTGTTGTTTCCATGACAATCTCTATCCATCTCATCTTCTGCCATTCCTTTTTCCTTTTGCCCTCAATCTTTCCTAACATCAGGGTCTTTTCCATTGAGTCCTGGCTCCTCATTATGTGGCCTAAATATTTAAGTTTCAACTTCAGTATTCCACCTTCTAGTGAAGAATCTGAATTGATTTCTTTAAGTATTGACTGATTTGCTCTCTTTGCTGTCCAAGGGACTCTCAAAAGTCTTCTCCAGCATCACAATTCAACATCACTGATTATATGTCAAGCACTTTGGTAGGCATTGGGGATAACAATACAAAGAATGGTATCACCCCTTACTTTTTTCTTTTTTTTGAAATAACCATAAAAATATTTTATTATTTTCCAGTTACATGTAAAGATGGTTTTCAACATTTGCTTTCATAAAATTTTTAGTTCCAAATTTTTCTCCCCCCCTTCCCTCCCCTCTCCCCAAGACAGAAAGCAATGTGATATAGGTTATATATAATCACATTAAACATATTTCTGCATTAGTCATGTTGTGAAAAAAGAATCAGAACACAAGGGGAAAACCTCAAAAAAGAAAAAAAAAACAAGAAAAAAGCAGAAACAGTATGGTTCATTCTTTGCTCAGAATCCACAGTTCTTTTTTCTGGATATGGAGAACCTTTTCCATCATGAGTTCTTTGGAATTGTCTTGAATTCATTGTATTGCTGAGAAGAGCCAAGTCTATCACCATTGATTATCACACAATGTTGCTGTTACTATGTACCATATTCTCCTGTTTCTTTAAAGAGGAATACCTAAGGACTCCCACCACCTATTTTGTCCCATGCCAGATGAATGCTGCATATCCTACTGATACCCTGTTATCAAAGATCCTCTCGTATTTATCTGGCCCAGGATTTTGTATTTGCCCTTGCTTTGTAATTTCCTTCACTTTCTTTGTTTTATAAAGATACTGAAGGGGGCAGCTAGGTGGTGCAGTGGATAAAGCACTGGCCCTGGATTCAGGAGGACCTGAGTTCAAATTCGGCCTCATACACTTGACACACTTACTAGCTGTGTGACCCTGGGCAAGTCACTTAACCCTCATTACCCTACAAAAATCAAACAAAACAAACAAACAAACAAAAAACAAAGATACAGAAGACCAGGTCTTCCCTTACTCTAGTGAGATGGATTTTTCCCTAGTGAGTCTGTCTCTTGGATGTTATTACTCTCTCCTAATAAATCACTTTTTATTTTACAAGATTTGTGATGAGCTTCCAATTCTTTGGGTGATCTAGCCCCACACATCCAGGTCACAAGTCCCCCCCACAGAAGCATACTTTTTTAGACTTTCTTTTTCTTTTTTTTGTTTTGCTTTGTGTTTTCTTTTACAATATAACCAATTTGGAAATATGTTTTGCATAACTACACATAATACAACTTAAAGCTTCTAAAACTCTGGGTTGCAACCCCATATAGGGTCATGTAACTGAATGTATGGGTCATGAAAAATTTGGCAAGAGGAAAATATTATGTATAACTTTTTTACATATCTATCTACCTGAAGTCATGTGAACATTTCTTAGGTATAAAAGAATTGCGAGTTGGAACAGTTTAAGAAGCCTTGACCTATATCACATTGCCTTCCTTCTCAATGAAGGGGTGAGGGAGGGAAACAACCTTGAATTCGAAATTTCCAAAATTAATGTTAAAATTGTTTTTACATATAATTGGGGGAAAATAAAATGCTAAATAAATAATTTTTAATAATCATCAATTTATTTTGAATTTCCCCCAAAAAAATACATTTTCACATAGATTTTTTTTTTTTTGCGGGGCAATGGGGGTTAAGTGACTTGCCCAGGGTCACACAGCTAGTAAGTGTTAAGTGTCTGAGACTGGATTTGAACTCAGGTACTCCTGAATCCGGGGCTGGTGCTTTATCCACTGCGCCACCTAGCTGCCCCCACGTTGATTTTTAAAAAACTTTTGTGTTCCAAATTCTTTTCCTCCCTCCGTCCCCAACCCTCCCTAAGAAATTAAGCAATTCAATATAAGTTATACATGTGCAGTCTTGCAAAACATCTCCAGGTTGTGAAAGAAAACAGACTAATAACTTTAGAAAAAAGAACTGGCAAAAATTATACTTCAATATGTATTCAGATAACTTCAGTTCTTTCTCTGTAGATGGATTGTATTTCTCATAAGTCCTTCTGATATCATCCTACTCATCATTTCTTTCACAGTTACTATTGCTAACTATTACCCTCCATCCTATTCCCTCCCATTGATATTTACTATCTTCTTTCACCCTATCCTTCTTCAAAACTGTTTTGCTTTTTACTGCCCCCTCCCCCAACCTGCCCTCCCCCTATTCCCACATGGCAAGATATATTACTACATCCATTTGAGTGTGTATGTTATTCCCTCTTTGAGCCAATTCTGACGAGAGTAAGGTTCACTCAGTCCCCCACTCCTTCGCCATCTTTCCCTCCACTCCATAAGCTTTTTCTTGTTTCTTTTATGTGAGGAACTTTACCCCATTACAACTCTTCCTTTCCCTTTCTTTCAGTCCATTCCTCTTACCCCTTAACTTAATTTTAAAGATGTCATCATGGGGCAGCTAGGTGACACAGTGGACAAAGCACCAGCCTTGGACCCAGGAGGCCCTGAGCCCAAATCTAGCCCCAGACACAAGCCACCCAACCCTGCCTACTCCACAAAAAAGGTGATAAACAAAAAATGAATGATTAACAGATATCATCTCTTCATATTCAATTCACACCTATGCCCCCTCTGTCTAAGTATATTACTTTCAGCTGCCCCAATACAGAGAAAGTTCTTATGAGTTAGAAGTATCATCTTCCCATGTATGAATGTAAACAGTTTAACCTTTTAACATCCCTGATAATTTCTTTTTCCTGCTTACCTTTTTATGCTTCTCTAGGGTCTTGTATTTGTTTTGTTTTGTTTTTTTTGTTTTTTGGGTTTTTTTGCAGGCAATGGGGGTTAAGTGACTTGCCCAGGGTCACACAGCTAGTAAGTGTCAAGTGTCTGAAGCCGGATTTGAACTCAGGTACTCCTGAATTCAGGGCCGGTGCTTTAACCACTGTGCCATCTAGCTGCCCCTAGGGTCTTGTATTTGAAAGTCAAATATTTTGTTCAGTTCCAGTCTTTTCATCACAAATAGCTGAAAGTCCTCTTTTTCATTGAAGTCCCATTTTTTCCTCTGAAAGATTATGATCAGTTTGGCTGTAGTCTCAGTTCCTTTGCCCTCAGGAACATCATATTCCATGCCCTCTGGTCCTTTAATGTAGAAGCTGCTAGATCTTGTATTATCTTGATGATAGCTCCACAATGCTTGAATTGTTTCTTTCTGGCTACTTGCAATATTTTCTCCTTGACCTGGGATCTCTGGAATTTGGCTATAATATTCCTGGAATTTTTCTTTTTGGGATCTCTTTCAGGAGGTAATCAGGGGATTCTTTCAATTTCTATTTTACCTTCTGCTTCTAGAATATCAGAGAAATTTTCCCTGACAATTTCTTGGGAGATGATGTCTAAGTTCTTTTTTTTTAATCATGATTTTCAGGTGGTCCAATAATTTTCAAATTATCTCTCCTGGATCTATTTTCCAGGTCAACTATTTTTCAAATGAGATATTACACATTACCCTCTTTTTAAAAAAATTCATTTGGATTTGCTTTGTTGTATCTTGATTTCTCATGAAGTCATTAGCTTTTATTTGCTCAATCCTAATTATTAAGCAATGATTTTTTTCAGAGAGCTTTTGAACCTCCTTTTCCATTTGGCCAGTTTGGCTTTTCAAGCTGTTGACCTTTATTTCATGACCCTCCTACATCACTCTCATTTTCCTTTCCACTTTTTCCTCTAGCTCTCTTACTTTATATTCAAAATCCTTTTTGAGAATTTATGTGTCCCAAGACCAATTCTAATTTTTTCTTGGAAGCTTTGGATATAGGAGCTTTGACTTTTCCATCTTCTTCTTTTTTTGCAGGGCAATGAGAGTTAATTGACTTGCCCAGAGTCACAGAGCTAGTAAGTGTCAAGTGTCTGAGGCCAGATTTGAACTCAGGAATTCCTGAATTCAGGGCTGGTGCTTTATCCACTGTGCCACCTAGCCATCTTCTTCTGAGGGTGTATTTTGATCTACCTTGTCACCAAAGAACTTTTGATGTTCTGAATCTTTCTGCCTGCTCATTATCTCAGCCTATCTCCTGGCCCTTAACTCCATTTTTAAAGTGAAGCACTGATTCCAGGACCCCCAAGCTTCAGGGGGTCCCAGGTGATATGATTTAAGGAGAGGCTCATTCTCAGCCCACCTGGTCTGAAAGTAAGCACAGCCCTGCTTGCTCGTTAACCCAGAAGAAGAAATTTGAGTCTTTGTGGTCACAAGCTTGGCATGCCTGTGCCCCTCCCCCACTGGGCTGCTGCCACTCTAGTCTGCTTCCTGGGCAACACAACAGCGCTTCGCCTCAGCTCCAGCAGAGACTCCTGCTATCTCCCCTGGCCAATCACTGGACCCCCTCATTGGTCTGTGAGCTGAGTTCTAGAAGTATCTGCTGATTCTGATGATTCTGAGGCTCTGGAGACATAGGTGTGGCTGAGCTCCCTTCTCAGCCAGGCTATCACTTTCTTTCTTTCTTTTTTTCTTTTGGTGAGGCAATTGGGGTTAAGTGACTTGCCCAGGGTCATACAGCTGGTAATTGTTATGTGTCTGAAGTTGGATTTGAACTCAGGTCCTCCTGAATCCAGGGCCAGTGCTCTATCCACTGTGCCACCTAGCTGCCCCCCATCACTTACTTTCAAAGAATATACTGTAATGGAGGAAACAAGCAGAAAAATAAGTATGCAGAGATTAAATATAAGGAGAATAAATACATTCTTTTTTCCCATTTGGTCAAATGAATTTTTTAAGGCATTGTTTTCTTCAGTGAGATTATGCACCTTTTTTCCATTTGGCCAGATGAATTTTTTAAGGAATTGTTTTCTTCAGTCAATCTTTGTGCTTCCTTTTCCAAACTTCTGATTCTTTTTTCATAATTTTCTTGTGTTGTTTTCATTTCTCTCCCCATTTTGCTTCTACCTCTCAGTTGATTTTTAAAATCCTTTTTGAGTTTCAAGAAGGCTTTTTGTTCTTGAGATCAATTCATCTTCCTTCTTGAGACTTCACATGTAGGCAGTTTGAGAGTATTGTCCTCATCTGAGTTTCTGTTTGCCTCTTTCCTGTTGACACAGACACTCTCAATGGTAAGAGCTTTTTATTGTTTCTTACTCATATTGCAGCTTATTTTTTTTTTAAATTGTGGTCTGCTCTGGGTGCACCAAGGTCCCTGTTTCAAGCTTCTTGTGCTGGGGTATAGGGGTCGTGTCACTGGCTTTCTACACTGAGGCCTCTATGCCTTGTGGATTTCTCACCACCCTGGGCTAGCTCCCGGCATGCTGGGATGGCCACACCTGGTCGCATCTGTCCTGTGGGCCACCAGCTTGTTAAGCCAGGATCCAGGGGCCTCAGTTGCTCGGTTGTGGCCTACAGCTTTCTGCTGACTTGCCCTGACCTCCTCCATACTGTGCTGTGGTGCCCTATACCTCCCTTTTGCCAGAGTGAGACTGACCTTTCCTGAAGTCTTCTAAATTATCTCTGGTTGGAAGACTGTGTCTCTCTATCTCTTTGCAGGTTATGTAGTTTCAGAATCTGTATAGAGGCTTGATTTAATGTAGGGAACTGAAGTAGAGCTCAGGCAACTTGCTGGCTTTTCTCTGCCATCTTGACTCCGCCCCAATACATTCTTTTTTGACACTGGGTTTTCTCTGTCTTACCAGGGTAGAAGTACAGTGGCCTATTATAGGCCCCATTCCAATACTAATCAGAAAGAACTCTCCACCTAGACACATTTATGCATTTAAAAATATTCTTAAAAGGGTCCAGGGCCCCAGACCCCTTGATCTAGGCCAACCTTATTATTTTATAAACAATGTAACTGAGGCCCAGAGAGGCTAAAATGACTTGTTCCACATTCACACAGCTAGGGTGTGGCAATAATGAAATCAAGTAATATCATGCTATTTTACTTTTAGAATGGAATTACTATGAGTCTTCCAAGAACCTAAAATAAGTAAAAAGCCCATCAGAGCATACAATAAGACATGGAATGAACCTGTAGTGCATGCCACATATGCAATACATATTCTTCATTCCCAAGAACTTAGAACCTTATTTTATTTTATTTTTGTTAGAGAATACCCCATGGAGGGGCATATGTACATTAACTTATATTGTATAATACAAGAAGATGATCCACAATTCCTCAGAGGACACATTCCCTTGGTTAGTGCTTAGTTAAGTTAGTTAATTAAAGTTTCTTAATTTGAATTAGTCAGAGCTTTAATTATGTTTCCAGGGCATGAGGATAGGCATGCCACAGTTCTTGGTGACCTAGTTAAGCAGGGTGATGCAAACGCTTAGCATCCTTTAAACAGGGCAGTATTGAGCTATATTGAGGAACAGAGTAAGGAATTCCATACTGAAAGAGGACCAAATGGAGGGGGTACTCTGCAACCTGAACCAGTCATTGAAGAAGCAGGAACCCTAAGATGAAAAGTATCTATTGAACTCTCTCAGAGAGAAGACTGAGAAATGGATCTAATATTACCGATTCATGAAGAAGCCAAAAGTAATTGATCTCAAACCTGAGCATCAACATCTCTCTGTCTCTGTCTGTCTGTCTCTGTCTCTGTGTCTCTGTGTCTCTCTCTCTCTCTCCCTCCCTCCCTCTCTCTCAACTCATCAACTTATCTACCTACCTACCTACCTACCTACCTACCTACCTACCTACCTACCTACCTACCTACCTACCTATTTCTGTCATCTCTATCTCTATCATTTCTGGTGCTCTAGCTCTATCTCTATACAAGATTTTCCAAATATCTTAGTGAAATCTTAAGATATTAAAGCTGAAATAGCTTTATATTTTAACTATTAGCTAAATGGCCATTTCAGCTTAAAACTGTTCTAAGATTTTGGAAATCATGTGTTGTTATCTATAGCTATATCACCTTTATCTCTAGTTCTATTTCTTTTATGCTTTTATAGGTAAGTAAAATTTCTATGTCTATATCCATATGTATAGATTAATATAGATATACATATATGTATAGATAATGATCAATATTTCAATTTCTCCATAGACATGAAGAGCAGCATGATTGGCTGTAGAGCCAGCAAGACCTGAGTGTAAGCTTTGCCACTGACAAATACTGGCTGTATGACCTTGGACATGTCACTTAACCTATTAATACTTGACACAACGCTAAGACTAAATGATGCAGAAAAAGTGCTGACCTACTTTGGGCAGATAGAGTTTCCTTACTCAGGAGTTTCCTATGCCAATGAAATCATAGGTACAATCCCTATCCCCTATATACATACATATATGAATACATATACAACAAACATTCAAACACATATACACATATACAAACACATACACATATGCATACATACATACACATATACATTCATACATACCTAGGCCAGAGGTAACAAGAAAAAGTGACATCCTTAAGTTAGAAGAGGGAAGCCACTAAAAACCTTCAGAGAGAAGACACAGGTTAAGGAAGGGCTTTTCAGACCTGTGGCCCCATGAGCTTAAGATATAAAGGAGGGGGAGTTCAGTATTCAAGGTGTTGAAAAGTTTTCCCTTTACCTCCTCCCACTTTTCTTTCTTTCTTTTTACCACCTCTCCTTCTTTGTGGAGAAAGGAAAAAAAACCTAAAGATGGAGGGAGGGAAGAAGAGAGAGAGAGACAGAGAGACAGAGAGAGACAAAGAGAGACAGACAGACAGACAGACAGACAGACAGACAGACAGAGAGAAGCCTATTTGATCTTGCAATGTAAACCCAGCATAAGAGACTTAAGTTAGAGAAACAGCCATTTTGGATGGGGTTGTAGTCCCAGAGACTACCAGGACGTGCCATCCTTTTGATTTTGTTGGAAGAATCGGAGGAACAATGTGCCAGATGCTGCTGCATAGTCGTGTATGCTATGAAGTTTGATCTGGAATGAAAAGCCAAGTGATCCTCAAAGCAGCACTAAGCCTTGGCTGACATTTTCCCATTCATTCCTGCTTCCTATGGTGGCTGTTCCATCAGCATTTTCAAACTGGTATAGAAAGAATTTTTTTCCTCTTCTGTCTCACTGAAGCAGCACTTTCCATCCCTTCCTTCCTTCTCTCCTTCCCTCCTTCCTTCTTTCCCTCCCTCCCTCCCTCCCTCCTTCCTTCCTTCCTTCCTTCCTTCCTTCCTTCCTTCCTTCCTTCCTTCCTTCCTTCCTTCCTTCCTTCCTTCCTTCCTTCCTTCCTTCCCCAAATATTTATTTCTTGACTGCCTACCATGGGCAGAACACTAAATCATTGCTTCTGAGATAGGGGAAAAAAGCTTTCTTGAAGATGTAGACTGATTAAACTTTCTCCAGTGTCCTTAATTTATCTCCCTAAAGGTTTACTTAGATTGTAGTAACAGTAGCAAATAGTCCCAATTGCCACCATGAGCCTCATACATCCCCTAAGTCAGTATTCCTATTGAGATTTCTCAAGATAATTTTTTTCAGTACTATATAGCATGAAGGCAAATCAGGCAATATGTTTCACTCAATTAATTTTCTTCATGAGAATCAATTCATAAAACCAGAGCAAGGGCAAATGACTTCATCCCTAGGCATTGCATTTCCAGAAGACTTTGGGAAGAATACTTAATATTTCCATTCCAATAAAGTCTCTAACTAGTATTAATAGATTTCTAACATCACAATTATCAGTTGATGCTGAGTTACATTTTAGTAATTTTTACCTAGGTATTTTAAGGCTTAGCTCAGATGCCACCTCCTTCAGGAAGCCTTCCTTGATTTTCATGCTCTGTCTCTCTTTATATTCCATTGTCTTTACTTATTAGTGTCTGTATTATATCCTCTCTACCTCAATAGAATATAAATTCCTTGAGAACAGGTGATATATATGTAATTATATATATTATATTTATACATTATATGGTAATTTGTATATTATGTAATATTTATACATGTATATATTTAAATCCACAGTATCTTGCAAATAGAAACTTCAGAAATGCTTGCTAAATGGGAGTATGGTATAATAATATTATATTCTTTCCTCTGGAAACAGTCCCTGTCCAGGTTTAACTAGAATTCTAGGCCTTAGAAAAAGAAAGCAGTAGTACACCATACAACTAGACTGAGGAGGTAGCTTCTTAATTGTTAACAAGGTTGGACCTTCCAGGGTCTAATACTGGACCGTCCATTAAAAATAGACATCATATTCATTGGTCCTTGAACTAGATTGGGTGATTAAGACATCAACGTTAAATTCGCACAGAGAAGTTTACATTGAAGCTTCAGTTTAGAAGCCAGACCTCAAAGAATTAAGAAGAAAGTGAAAGGAAAGGAAGTGAAGGCACCAATTGTGGATAGCCTTCAGTTTAGCCACAAAAGCAGGAATATATTTGATAATGGCTAATAGAGATGAATGGATCAAGGGAGAATTTTTGAGGATAGAGGAGAAATGGTTAGATTTGAAGGCAGTAGGGAAGAACCATAAAATTAGCAAAAAGGATGGATGAAAAGAGGGGGAAATGTACTGGAGAAGATGGGATGAGTTGGAATCACTTATACTTATAGAGGGGTAGTCTTGCAAGGCGAAGGGCTGCCTCTTTGTGTGGGATAGGAATGGAGGAGATAGTAGCAGAAAGAATCTGGATGATATGAGATGAGGAAGAGAGGAGAAAAGGGAATTCTTGGTGAATGGCCTCAATTTTTTTTCAGTGAAATTAGATTGCAGTTTCAGTTGAGAGTGTAGGAGAAGGGGGAGCCAAGAAAAGTTTGAAAAAGCATAAAAAGAGTGGCAGCTAGATGGCGCAGTGGTAAAGCACCAGCCCTGGATTCAGGAGTACCCGAGTTCAAATCTGGCCTCAGACACTTGACACTTACTAGCTGTGTGACCCTGGGCAAGTCACTTAACCCTCATTGCCCTGCAAAAAAAAAAAAAAAGAAAGAAAAAGAAAAGAAAAAGCATAAAAAGGATTCCAAAAAGTTTCTGTGGTGAGTGTGGTGAGATATAAAAGGATTGCCTTAGAGCAGTGAGGACCCAGTTGAGACTACCTAACACAAATTTCACATAGAAAATAGCACCTGAACCACTATGCTTTGAAGGAAGCTAAGAAATCTCCGAGGCAGAGGTGAGAAGGAACTCTTTTACCTATCTGGGGGACCACATGTGCAAATGCAATAGAAGTAAGAAATGAATCATCATATTTGAAGAATAGCTATCAGATCCATTTAACTGTAATGGAGAGTGGAGGAAGAAGAATCATTAGATGAAATATTTTCCTAAGTAGGTAGCAATAGATTTCTGACACAAAAACAACTCTCCCAATCCCCAAGAGAATATGAAATCAATCAATACAAGTACTTGATATCAGCTCTTCTCAGACTGGTGCCTGGCAAAGCTGGAAATTCAGTGGTAAAGCTGCAAAGTGAACCTTGGTCTATCCATCTGTATACCTCCAAAAATATGCTTGGTATTTTCTGATTTCTAACACTCATTCTTCCCCTCTGCAAGAGCAGTTTTGGAAAGTGTTTTAATAACCAACTCTTGAAAAAAATGTACCTAACACACTTTTAAATTTCATCTGCATTATTAATTTTTCCCTACAATTTTCTTAGGTCTAGACAATCAAAAAACAGCCTTAATTTGTGGTATTTGCTGAGTTTTGGAGGTGTAAATGCTCTCAATGAAATTTAACAATCAACTAGAGCTGGTTTGACTTGACTCCAGCATGGTTGCTGTGACTAATTCTCTTCTCCCACAACCCTCACAAACCCACCCCTTACAAAGTCATCCTTGACTGCGCACATTCAAGTGAAGGGCCCTGTGGCATTTGAAAAAGACTTTATTTTGCTGCATTTGGGGAATGGCCTTGACTGGCTATAGATATGAAAGGGGAGAAAAGCCAAAGAGAATATTATTTTTCTATTAAAAAGGTTCCTAGTATTAACTCGGAAGTTCATGACACCACTTGGAGCTGAAGGTAGAAGTTGGAATGATACTGACATAGAAATGAAACGAATGGAAATTGTCTGACAATAAAGCGGGAAGTGGTGATCAGCAGTAAAAGTTTGTCCCTGAAAATTTTACAGCATCTCCACTGCTGGAGGGAACAGTAATTTTAAGACAGTTATGAGCCTAAAAAAGCAATAATGTTGAAGTCAGAGTTGGTCTGTATGGAATGGTATTATTTGGTTTAAAACTGTGTAGAATGCATTTATGTCTTTGGTAAAAAAGAGAGAGACTGACCTTGCTGCAGTGAAAATTTGAAACAGGACTAGAGCTTCTCATTCTCAGGCAGATATAGCATCTAGTATTAATAGGTTGTTGGTAAAGACAATCTAGTAAAGGGGAAGAAGCACAGTAGATGGAGAGCCAGGCCTGGAGTCAGGAAGACCTGAGTTAAAATCTGATTTCAGACACTAACTAGCTGTGTAACTCTGGGCAAGTCACAGCCCTGTTTGGGTCAGTTTCCTCATGTGTAAAAGGAGCTGGAGAAGGAAATGGGAAATCAGGATCTTTGCCAAGAATACTGTAAAAAGGGTCATGAAGAGTCAGACATGACTGAAAACAATGAACACATCAAAAGGGAAGAAGGGGAAATTACCTAATAGACACCAAACAGGCATAAATGTGTGAACTCCTGGTCTTTTGGGCTAAGTGCAACATATTAGATTTCAAACATCTGGGATAGGGGGCAGAGGACCAGCTTCAAAGTCAGAATGATTTGGTTTAAGTCTTATCTCTAATACATATTGACCATGAAACCACAGGCAAGCCATTTAACATTTCAGTGCTAAAGATCATACAAAACCAGGTGGAAGACTGGATTTGACTGGAGGGTTGTGGTTTGGCTACACCTTGCTTTCATCTGGTAGATTGTTGAGAAGGTGCTACATTGGTTGAGGAATTTCTTCACTGGGTGTTTATCAATGTAATCCTGGGTCCAGTCTTATATTCATTGCTAATCTCTGATGGAAGTAAAGCCCAAAGGGTCATAATCATTTTTATGGAATGTATGTTTACCTCTGTCTCCCTTTTCTCATTCTTTCTCACACTGGGGAAGGGACTGAACAGATATGAGATTTCTAGATTAGCAAAGAGTACCAGGGTAACCTCAATTTAGAATACTAAGGAAATACTCAACTTGGAACTAAGGAAAACTGGTCTGGCCACTTTTCAACACATCAATTGATGCCAGGGCCCTAAGCAACATTTTGTTATAGGAGGTAAAAATTCTCTTTGGTCCCACCCTATAGCCTTTTTCTGAGTACATGTTCCATCTCCTACCTCTTATCTATTCCTCCCAGACACAGTCCTCTTGTTGTTCTTTGGTTTCCTGTCCTTATTTCTTATCTTCTTTACAAGAGAGTATACTCCATGAAGACAAGCAACATTTTGGGGGGATTTTTAAAATTTTATTTTATTCTGAACTTAAGAAATAAAGTAAGTATTTCTATAACCCAGAATAAAAAAGATAATTGCACATGAAACTTCAAATCTGTTATGTATAACTCACTATTCCTTTTAAGTATATAATAAAGTTATCATGTAACTTTCTTCCCCAACATATAAATCATCCACACCCAATTTCTACCACAGTGCCTTACAAATAGCAAGTATTGGATAAATATTTGTAAAAATCGTTTTTACTGTACTGTTATGGAAATGCTTATTTTATTCCATAACTTAAGAATACAATTTAATAATGAAAAAAATTAAAAATATACGTGTGAATGATTAAATATTTAACAATAAAGTTTGAATAGGGGATGCCTACCTAGCAAGTATTTTCACTTTTTAAAAGGAATTTTTATCTAAATTACTCATTGACAGAATGTGTGGGGGAGATATTTTTGGAATAAAGTTCCTTCTTGTGTTCTTTGCCTATTGTAGCCACCTGGTACATTCCCCTTACTTAGTGGAGCAGGGAATAAAATATAAAAACTCAGCATTCCAGGCATTCACAATCTAACCCCTCATTTTTATCATCTTTATAAATGTAAGGAGACTAGTCTGATGTGTTGATGCCTGGAATGTTAAACAAAGACCAGTAATTTTGTTGTTTCTGGCAGATATGTGTAAGGTATCATCCCATAAGGTACTGCCCTGTAATATTTCAGTGCATAAAATGGGCAGAAGGAGTGCTTCTGTATAAAGAAAAAAAGAAATACAAATCAACTGGTAAAGGATGTAAGGTATTGCCTCTGTTATAGATGATCATTTTGATGGCTGAAAGAAGTTAAAAGAAAACTTTGGTTTAATAAAAAATGATAAAATAGGGTTATGTATGAAAAAACCCACACTTTTCAGATGAAATTATTCCGTTTTGGAGGGAAAAATGAACTGTGGCATGAATATGATGAAAAATCACCTTGTAAAGCATGTAGAAAGATGCCTTGTTTATATATGACCATTTTGGTGCTTTACAGGGTTGGAGAAAGAACTTTTATTTATTAAGAATGAGAAAAAGATGAGTATGAAAAAGTCTTCAAGGACACTAAATATGATGTTGAGGACTTATAATTACAGTGCATTATAGTCCTTTAGCTCATGATTATATATAATCATTTTAAGACTGTAGAGGGTATACCAAATGACTGGAGACTGAAAGATGATAAAATAAAGTTTATTTCAGAGGGAGAAATTTGGTGAGTTGTTGCTTCGCACATGAAAGATGAGTCACTGAGTGCTAGGAGGCTCTAGTTTAAGCCATTGGAAGATTTAGGAGGCTGAGGCTAAGAGTAAAGAATGGCAAATGAAGGCCTACAAAGTAGGATGGAAGAAACAGAAACAGGTTGAAAAGCAGCTGGTTATCTGACTGTGAAAAAAGTAAGGCCAGATAGTGGACAGAAAGCTTCAGCCATGTGATTCTTGATTGATTGGACAAAGGCTGAACCTCATTGGACAAGAGCTTGTTATAGACTTTTTAAAAAGACTTTAAGAGAATGGAGGCTTTTCAGAAGTATTTATATTCCTTTGCTGTCCCTTCTGGTTTGAAAGGAAAAAACTGGAAAGGGAATGACAGGTTATTCACCTGCTTTGTTGTATAGGAAGATTACCTGGGTTTAATTGGTTGACACACAATCTTGGTGAGTAAAGAGTCCATTTGGCTTGCTCATTGAGTTTGCCTATGCTGCTTTCTGTCAGCTCTGTTCTCATTGGAAAACACAAAATCCTGGCAAGTTAATAGCTGGTTCATTATGGTCTCAAGTGTCCAGAGGTAGTCAACCTGATGAGCTTTGCAGCTTTTGGCTACTACTTCTCTTTAGTTTTTCATCTGACCCATTCTTTTTTTTTCAGGGCAATGGGGGTTAAGTGACTTGCCCAGGGTCACACAGCTAGTAAGTGTCAAGTGTCTGTGGCTGGATTTGAACCCAGGTCCTCCTGACTCCAGGGCTGGTGCTCCATCCACTGTGCCACCTAGCTGCCCCTGACCCATTCTTAATGATCTCTCACCCGATAGCTTTTGTGGCTTTACTTTATCATTCTTTTTTTTTTTTTTTTGCAGGGCAATGAGGGTTAAGTGACTTGCCCAGGGTCACACAGCTAGTACATGTCAAGTGTCTGAGTCTGGATTTGAACTCAGGTCCTCCTTAATCCAGGGCCAGTGCTTTATCCACTGTGCCACCTAGCTGTCCCTCACTTTATAATTTTTAGGAGAACAAACAACTTCTGAAAATTTCTATCTCCCTGCTTTTCAGAAAGAACCTCAAATATGCTTTTAAATATTAATTATACTGCTTCCCTTTTCTTTGCTTTTCTCTCCTTTGTAACATTCCTCTACTGTGTAACATCCTGACAAGTGGGATCTCCCCTCCTCTATCTCAGACATCATTTTTTTTCTCTGCTGAAAACTCATTTTCTTTTTTTTGTTAACACTTCATAGTCCCTAATGACCTGGCATGTGGAGAGATGTCTTTTGAGTTCCTTCATCTCAGGGGGAAGAGTAACCTACACTTCTAATACAGGTAGTAGTCATTACACTAGGGCATAAATAAGAACATTGAACACCTCCCTTTCTTCTCAAGAAAACTGTTTATGATAAGTGCTTCCATCTCCTCTTTTCTCACTCTCTTGTAAGCCCTCAGCAATTTGGCTTCTGACTTTATCATTCAATTGAAATGTTTTTCTTTAAAATTGCCAATGATCTTTGAATTGCCAGATTTAATGACTCATTCTCAGTGCTCATCCTTCTTGACCCCTCTACAGCTTTTAATACTTACAATCACCATCTTTTCCCACATACTTTCTCTTCTCTAGGTCTTCATGATACTGTTCTTTTCTGGTTCTCCTCAAACTTTTAGGATCACTCCTCAATCTTTGCTGAATCTTTCTCCAGGTCACATCCACTGATTGTTGGTATTCTGAAGACTGTCCTGAGCCCTCCCACTTTTTCATTCTTTATTTTATCTTGTGTGGTTACCTCATCAGCTCCCATGACTTCAATGGTCATCTCTATACAGAATGATTCCCAGATCTACATATCTAATCTTGGTCTCTTTCTTGAGCTTCAGTTCCACATCATCAACTACTTATTGGAAATTTTTAAATGGATGTCCCGAAGACATCACAAACTCAAAAATGTCTAAACTATAATTCATGATCTCAACCTCAAAGCCCAGTAACTTCCATATTATTATCAAGGGAGATTCAATATACCTAGTCACCTAAGCTCACAACTCAGCTCATCCTCATCTTCTTACAATGTGCCTCACATATTCAATTTCTTTCAAGGCTTGTCAATTTTAACTGTATACCATCTGTTTATGGCCCCTACACTCTATGATTTGAGTCCTCATCATTTAGGTCCCATGATTTGGGTCCTCATCAACTCACTCCTGGATTATTGTAATAAACATTTCTTTGTTCTCTGCACCTCAAATCCATCTTTCCCTTGCCTGCCAAAGTGAACTTTCTAACATTGAAGACTGACCATAACACCCCTCTTCCCTCCATAATCAATCCAGGATCATATAGAAAATAATCTGACTTTTAAAAACCTCTATATTCTGACTCCTCACCTTTCTATTTTTTTTTTGCAGGACAATGAAGGTTAAGTGACTGGCCCAGGGTCACACAGCTAGTAAGTGTCAAGTGTCTGATGCTGGATTTGAAGTCAGGTCCTCCTGAATCCAGGGCTGGTGCTTTATCCACTGAGCCACCTGGCTGCCCCACTTTTCTAGTTTTCTTTTACTTTTGTAAAGAATTGATTGTTATTTGAGGTTTTTATGCCTCAGTGTGCACTGGCCTGGGGCTCCACAAACCACACAGTGCTCCACCCACTGGTTGTAGCCATTGCCATGGCACTGGCACCTCAAGTCATCACCAGTCAGCTGACGCCTACATGGGCCTGGCAAAATTATAATGATTGGAAGCCTAGTGAGGGCAGTTATATGACTGTCACAGCGGCCATCCAATTTGCTGGGGGCTGTGTGGGGTTTTCTGGGATTGGGGAGGAGAATGTGCCGTTCTAGCTGGAAGCTGGAAGGCAACAGGAGCCCTGCTGTGGATTCTCAGCTGATTCCTGGGCAGTGGTATTTTTTCAGGTTGTATAATTTCCCTTTTCCCATTTTATTTCCTTTCCCTTGATCGTACTGATCCTTTGTGTGTGTGTGTGTGTGTGTGTTTTCAGTTTGTTCTTGTTAAAATAAATCCTGTTCTGTTTTGAGGGAGGCTGCTGGTCTCCTTCCTTGCCCCAATATTGCAGTGAGCTGCTTAGCTAACACTCCCCAATTAAAAATTGGTCCCCACACTTTGCTCCCCATCCACAGATTTTTTTGATTAGTGACACCAGTTTGATTTCTGTCCCTTGAACAGGACATTCATTTACCGACTCTGTACCTTTGTACCTGCTGTTGCCCATGCCTGGGATGTTCTCCCTATTCAAATTCACTTCTTGGCTTCCCTGGCTTGAATTAAGACTCATCTCAAGTCTTACTTTCTATATCAACCCTCCCCTTTCCCCAATTTCTAGTGACTTTTCTCTGAGACATACTGTGTACACATTTATATACATATGTATACATATATACATGCATACATATGGGTATCTAGAGTATATATATACATATATGTTTTCAATACTTGTTTAGATTTCTAGCCTTTGTTAAAATTATTTGTGCATGCTTACATCTTAACCCTCAGCACCTTGTTAAAACTTTTATAATGAATTATTGCTACTTACCAAGTTTGACAAACTAATCAACTTGATTTCCTTGTCTCAACAGCTCCATGGTCACACTCACTTCCCCTTCAGCCTTGCAGCCACTTCATATTTCACTAAACTGCATCACCTACCTAGCTATTATATCAATTTCCTTTACCATCTAATTTTTCATTTGCTTTTCCTTATTAATCTTGCTTTTTCTTGACTTCTACTTTCTTTTCACATTCCTGTCCCTAATTAGAGGAGTTGTTTCTCCTTAATTGTTCTATATCTTCCTTAATTGTGGTTTTTCCTACTTTTTTTCAAAACAAAACCAGAATCTTGACCAGTATCTGTGCCTTAGAGATTGTTATCCTTCAAATTAGCCTCAGTTTTTCCCACGTTTCTTACTAGATCCAACCTCTGACCTACTCCATTAGTTTAAACTTTGCAAAGCCATCTCTATAAGCTCCTTCCTATTCAGTTCAAATCCTTTTCTTAAGCTTCCATTTTCCACAACCTTCTTTCATGGAAGCTGAAAGTAGCTACTCCCTTACAAGATGTCAATACTATTATGATCTGGGTTCTCATCAATAGGAATATTCTCTCTAGTGACCCATCCTCTATGACTTGTAGCCTCCCACAAATTTTCCACAGAATGTTGACGTTGCATAGATACCAACAGTACATGTGGGCAGTCCATCAGTTATCACTTGCTCTTGACCTATGATCCAATTTTTTCAGACATATGTGGTTGATGACTTTTTTCCCACTGATTTTCCTCCATAATTTCTCATTTGCATTGTGTTGCATTCTGTTGTCAGCCATTTTTATTGTCCTTTGGAAGATCTTCAACTTCGGTCACTCAGAAACTATTGTGTTTAACCTTCTTCCCTTGGATTCCCTCTTGCACAGCTTCTTCATCAATCACCTTATCACCCACAGTACAGATCATATCCTGGAGGAACTTCCACCCTAGGCCCTTGCTTTCCTGATTTGTGACTGCCTCTCTTGGGAAACTATTTCAGGAAAGTTCTGTGCATTCTTCATTTCACTCTTTTTTCTCCAACCATCTTTTCCACAACCTCTTCAATGCCATGTGAGTACACTTAATTCTGGAGCTAGGAATCATGATTATATTAACTCTATTATTCTTCCTGAATGGAGTGTGTAGATCCCTAAGACCCCACTCATCATACTGCTGTTTTTTTTTTTATTTTAACCAAAGTGTCCCTTCCTGCCTATCATTTACCTATGAGTTTGTAAGATCCTTGAGGGTAGGAACTGTCTTTGCTTTTGTATTTGTACCTTCCGCACTTATCATGGTACTTGACACGTAAATGTTTAATAATTGTTTTCATTCATTCATTCAATTCTTCAGAGGCCATAGTGTTCTATGATTAATATTTTTTTTGGCAGGGCAATGAGGGTTAAGTGACTTGCCCAGGGTCACACAGCTAGTAAGTGTCAAGTGTCTGAGGCCAGATTTGAACTCAGGTCCTCCTGAATCCAGGGCTGGTGCTTTAGCCACTGTGCCACCTAGCTGCCCCTATGATTAATATTTTTAACTGAATTGGCCAATGAAAAAATTGAACTAACTGCTTTCAAAAATTATATCTAGTGAGCTTTTGTGGATTGTATTTATTCCTTATGTACAAAAAGTAATCAAGAGCTACAAACAATAATGCTGTAAAACTCAAACAAAAATCTTTCAATAATGTAGAGTACCAGTAGGAGTAATTCTTGGGATTTGGGGCACATAACATTTCTACGTGGTGGGTGTGGGGAAAGAGAAGTTGAATCAGCATGGTGTAATGGTTAGGATACTGGACTTGGAGTGAGGAAGACTTGAAAAGCAGATTCTGCTTTATACACTTGAAAGCCATGTGACATTGTGCAATCCTTTTGACCTCCGAACCTTAGTTGCCTCATCTATAAAATGAGGGTTTCGGTTGTTAGAACTCAAAATTCTTCCAACTCTAAATTGATGATACTACAGGTATATTCAATGGATAAGGGGGAAAGAGAGAGATAGTACTTAATTTAATTTTTCACCATTAAAATTGACTTTTTAAAATATCAAAGGTGAGATTATTACCATGTACTAATTTTAAAGATAAAATAGGAATATGTAGTTATTATAGATTCTCTTTGTTCTAATACAACACATGTACATTATCAATGCAAGTATTATGAGAGTATATTTCATCCCTTCTCTGTGATCTTATTTTCTCTAAAGAAATATGACAAATGCATTTTTACCATTATAGTCAATGATAAATTTCATTGCAATATGTTTTAAAAGTATTTTTTTTAAAGTTACATCTTGTTTCCGTAAAGAATTTCCTGAATATTTGCTAGCACAGAGTAGCCAGATAGGAAATACCTTAATGATGTAAAAGACCAATCCAACAGTAATAATAACAGTAAGCATTTATATAATGCTTTCCTGGTTGCCAAGACCTTTACATATATTATCTCATTTGAGTCTCATAACACCCCTATGAAACAGATGCTGTTATTATTCCCATTACACAGTTGATGAGACTAAGGTTTAGAAGGTGACTTGCCCAGGATCACACAGCTTGTAAGGTCTTCCTGATTCCATGTCCAATATTTTATCCACTGTGTCACTTAGATGCCTCATTCATTGTATAACTCATAGTTATTTTCCTTTTCCATTTTTCTTTTAAGAAATGAAAGGATGTACTTTGTTGCAATTTATCTGTAGGTTGAGCTAAATATTTCATTCATTCTCAAAGGAGCAAACAATGAATTTATTTTTTCATAGTCCAATGTGCTCTCCTCTCACCTGGGAGACAAATGAGCCTTGAACACCACAGAAATGTTTGCCTCATTTTCTCCTGTTTCTTTCCATGGCTTGAATGAGAATCAATAGTTCCTTCAAAAAAAAAAAAAGAAAAAAGTTCCTTCAGACACTTGGTAGTACTTGTTGACAAAAGGAAGGCAGGCCATGTATAAATCCACTTCAAAGTAGGTTTGTTTCTAGTTTACTCTCATGTAAATATTATCGAAAGATGCAGGTTTTGTGAGCTTCTTAAAATATCTAATTGGGCTTTTACCCAGAAGATTAAGGCCATTTTCTAAAGATATGTATTTATTATAAAAATTTTAATTATATATTATATCATAATGATATATATTAAAAATATAAAATATAAGTATATATTATAAATATATAATAGAAACACATATTATATATTATATATACACAGATGACATTTTATAGACATATATGTACATATATGTATGTGTATGTGCACTCTATATCTATATCTATATCTATATCTATCTATCTATCTATATATATATATATACACACACACACATACATACATACAAACATATGTAAATACCTTAATCTAGGAACAACCAGCTGACTATTTATACTTGCAAAGGATTTGAAAAAAACAACAGAAATAGGCAGGGCAACTAGGTGGCACAATAGCTAGAATGCTGGGCCTGGAGTCAAGAAAACTTATCTTTACAAGTTCAAATCTGGATTCAGATGCTTACTGTGTGACCTTGGAAAAGTCGCTTAACCCTGTTGGCCTCAGTTCCTCATCTAAGCTGGAGAAAGAAATGGTAAACCATCTCAGTATCTTTGCCAAGAAAACCACAAATGGGATCACAAAGAGTTGGACGTGACTGAAAAATGACACAACAAGGAATAGCAAGAGATCTTCTATGCCTTGACATTGAAGTTCCAACCCACTATGAATAGAAATGTTAGTTGCTACAATTTTGTATTTTATCAGAGAAAGTATAGGAGAACAAAACCACTTTTGCTCTGTAGGTTTTATGCCATCATTACCTCTTTTGTTATCCTCCTTCAAAGGGCTTGTGTGTCACAAGTGGGATGTTTGAGGAGTCATTTCCCAGAACTTGGGTTTAATATGAGTTTTGGGGGTCATCGTCTTAGCCTGGCACAGTGGTAGTGGTAGAGATGACTGGAATGGATAAGTGACTTGACAGGAAAAAAAAATATCCAAGATATCTCTTTCTATAGATCAGCATTTCTCAATCATCTTGGATCCGGGACTCCTTCACATTCTAAATCATCATCATTATCATTGACCACACCAAAGAACTTTGTTTATTTGTGTTATATCTGTTGATGTTTTACTGTATTAGAAATTAAAATATCTTAATCTTATGATGAAAATAGTTTTAACCTCAAAGTCCCCCTGAAAAAGTCTCAGAAACCCCCCAGAGAATACTTTGAGAACCACTGAAATAGATCATTCCATTGGGATATATGGTTAGAATCTAGAGAAATCTGACCATTTAAATTGTTCTCTAACACGTAATAATAACAGTGCTATACCTAGGTTAGGCCTAGGCATGATAGAAGTCTTCAAGTATTTGAAAGACTATCATATGGGAGAGAAATAAACATTGTGCTGTTCTTCCCCCCTAAAAATAGAAACAGGAGCAATGGATAGAAATTAGAGAGAAATGCAGATTTGATATCTGTCTCACACACACACACACACACACACACACACACACACACCACACACACACACAAATCTAACTTCCTGATGATTTCTTGTTGTCCTTTTTCAGCTGTGTCTGACTCTTCATGACCCCATTTGGGGTTTTCTTGGTAAAGGTACTAGAATAGTTATTTTTTTCCCTTTCTCCAGTTCATTTTACAGACACAGAAACTGAGGCAAAAGGTTGCGATTTTCCCAGGGTCATACAACTGCTAAGTGTCTGAGGCTGGATTTGAACTTAAGATGAGTCTTTCTGACTCCAAGCCCAGCACTCTATCTTCTACACCATCTAGCTTCTGAACCTGGCAGTTAGAGCTGTCCAAAAATGGCATATACAGGTGTCCTGAAGGTGAGAATACTTTCCCCCTTATGAAATGTCTTTGGGCAAAGGCTGAATGATAATGCCTTGGATTTCTTCGACTGAAGACTGTGTTATACTGGATTGTGTTGGATTGCCTTAGGCCTGAGAGCCTGAGATTCTGCAAATACAGGAATATTTGCTCTCTGTTTTGGTCAAAGGAAGATCCACATCAATGGAATGATCTATTCCTGAGAAATTGAAGCTTTTCCTTTTTGTGTATATTTGCTATCTTTCCTACTAGCTGATGACATGCTCAATACTTCACACGATATTTTGTACATCAGTGTGTAATAAATGATTGTTGAATGAATGAATGAGCTCCACCGAAGGAATATGTATAAAATAGTGCCTGTTTTGGGAAGTCCTTAATTCCTTTCTTACCCATGTCCACCACCCTCAACTCTACTCCTACCTTCTGCCTTTGGCTATAAATGTATCTGTAGGCCACATAGCCAGATTTCCTTTGGTCTGTCCACTTGGTTTAGTGTCTCTAGGACCTGTCGATGTTTAATCATGTGCTGATTAAATAGCCCACATCTATTACAATTGGTGTCCCCTCTCTTGATCAGTTAATAGGACACAAAGCATATTTTAGGAATGAAAAGTAGACAGACATCAGCCTACTTGCATCATTCAGGAAAGTCAGTGAGTCATGCCACTTGCCAAATCACACTACTCCTCTATGTATTGTTCATTGCACAGAGTAGGTGTTCTCTACAAAACAGTAATAATTCATACTCATATAACTCTTAAAAATGCCTCTTCTCTATAAATTGTAAAGATTTAAAATATCATTATTTTCATTTTATAGAAAAGGTCTAAGGTTTAAGCAACTTATTCAGGGTTATCTAGCTAATAAATGTCTGAGGAAGGATCTGAATAACCAGATCTCCCTACTCCAAGCGCCACACTCTATCTGCTATCCCACATTATCAGGCCATACAAGTTAAATAAATGTTAGACATTCAATAAATGTTTGCTGACAAACTGTTAACTGAATATTTTCTTTTTCTTAGTACTTCAGTGTTAATCCAAATTTGTGTTGGTTTCAGCTTCCCTCATGGTCATTAGCCTGTTTATGTGGACGTGTCACAGAATGATGGTGGTGTCTCAATGCACATCAATTACACAAGAGTCTAGATTGAAAAGCTCATTGGCCCTTTGGTGTATTTCTGAAAGGCTTCTCAGTCTGCCAGTGTTTGGCCCATAGGGAGCTCTATGGGGTCATCTTTTGGCATTACAAAGTAATATAATTTTATCAGGGTAATTAAGTGCTGAGACAACTCTAGATTTGTTGATTAGTAGCAGTTGAGGGGGCCACTGCATAATCATTCAATAAGGATTTGTGTGTTTATATAATTACCTGTGGCATAGAAGATATTTGGAGGAAGAACTAGCTCATAGTTCATTGTTATTTCTATGGGTTTAAACCAGCCAGGGTTGGGTTTTGATTCCAGACACAGAAAGGCAAGGCCTTAAAAGTAAATTGTTATTTAGCACAGAAGCCTGGATGGTTCAGTGTGCAATGTTAAGAAAAGAACAGATTCATAATTCTTTTAAGGACATTCCACTCTCATATTTAATAAAGCATTCAGTGGATTATTGTTGTTCAGTTGTGTCTCTTTGTGACCCCTTGCACTGTAGCATGCCAATACTGTACATGAAGTTGTCATGGCAAAGATACTGAAGTGGTTTTGCCATTTCCTGCTCCAGTGGATTAAAACAAATAGAGGTTAAATGACTTGGTCAGGGTCACACAGCCAGTAACTATCTGAATCTAGATTTGAACTCAGGTCTTTCTGACTCCAGACCCAACTTTCCATTCATTGAGGCACCTAGCTGCCTCCAATTTAGTGGCTACAATGTAATATTTCCTTATGTAGTAGTCCAGAAAACTCAGTTATCTCAGGCTCCTTGCATAGGGATCATGGGTGGTAAGACAGTATAGTTTGCAGATTTAAAACTGTAAGGGACCTTAGCAGTCATTAGGCCAACTCTCCATTTTGGAAATGAAAAATGGAGGCCCAGAGAGATCAGTTGACTTGACCCAATGTCATACAACCAGTAAGTAACTGAGATAGCTTGAACCAAGGTCTTTCTGATCCCAAGTCTAACCTTCTATCGACAATTCTATGTTGCCTTTCATGGATGTCCAGGGCACTTTTAAGGTAGGAGTATTGCTTCCAAAGAGAAAACACACCCCTAATGCTGCCAAGGATTGGATGTCTTCTCATGATCTCATAATGTTACTCTTTGTTGTCCAACATTACATGTGTCTATGAATCTTAGGTCCTCTCTACCTTGGACCAAAGACACAGTGGTTAGAGTTCTGAGGTGGTATCAGAAAAACCTGACTTCAAATTCTGTCTCAGACATTTACTTGCCATGAGGCCTGGGCAAGTCACTTTGAGAGGGGAAGACAGCCTACAAAAACCATCTACATTTTTAGAAAACTAAATTTATAATTAATAACTTTCTAAAATCAAGTAAGAGAGTAAGACCGATGACTTCCCATAACTCTGCCTCACCTAAATCCAATTTATGCATGAGTCAAAAGACATAATCTATGCCAATTTTTACCTGCCTCAAATTCCTGTGGAGAAAGTCAAGTGATGAAACATCAGGTACAGATACATTGTGAGATGTAGTCACAATCCTGCACAAAGGTGGCCCAGGCCATAGGACCATCTTTTCACTGGATTGAAGCAACAGTGGGATTTGGCAGCCACATGGGTGCTGAGCAATCTTTTTTAAGGACCACATTGCTCACCTTGTGTAAGGAAGGGGCTAGAAAAGGTGCCTTAAAATTGTATGTCTGCTTCATCCAACCCTGGTCTGCTTGCTGTGGCAGGTAGGGATCCTACCTTGCTGTCAAAACAACAAAAAAAAAACCCAAAACTTTTGCAAAGATGATTACACTCACCATCAGTATGTGGCATGTGGGCATGCTTATGAACAACACAAAGTCCAGTAGCTCTAAAAGATGAACAGCTCTTATTGTAAGAGAACTTAGGATATCACATATAAATAGTAGACTTCAGTGAAACAAGGTTGGTAAATGAAGGCCAGTTTACTGAAGTCAGAGTTCGATACACAATTTTCTTGAGGGGCTGCACTGAAGGGGAGTGCTGTGAAATTGGCATAGGTTTTTCAATCAAAACTAATCTAGTCAACAAGCTTGTATGCCTACCAAAAGAAATGAATGACAGACTCAGACTCATGGCAATACAATTGCCACTTGCAGGACAGTCCCAAACCACCATAATCAGTGCATATGCTTCTACCATAACAAACTCTGATGAGGTCAAAGAAAAATGTTAAGAAGACCTGGAAATCCTGATCATCAATGTGCCAAAAGAAGACAAGCTTATAATTCTGGATGACTTAAATGCCAGAGTAGGCACAGACTATCAGACGTGGCACGGAGTCCTTGGGAAGAATGGAGTTGGAAACATGTCACTTACTATTGAAGACTTGAGCATCTAATGACTTTCTTATCACCAACATTGTCTTTTATTTTTCTAAATGCAATAAAATTTCATGGATATACCCCACAGAAAATATTGGAATTTAATAGACTATATCATTGTAAGGAGAAGAGATGGACAGGATGTGACAAAGGTGATGTATGGCACAGAGTGCTGGGCTGATTATAGACTTATCCTCTCCAAGCTGAACATATACATTTAACAAAAGTGATGTCTCCAAGGCACGAAGACTACCAGATGATTTAATGTCAACAGATTAGAATACTTCTCTAAACAAGAACAGTTTGTTGCTAACTTGGAGAGAAAGCTGAATCAACACATGTTTGGCAATTATGGAGCAGAAAAGGAGAGGGAAGCTTTCAGAGATTTACTGTACAGCACCACATTTACTCAACTGGTCCAGAACACTTGCAAATATCAAGCTTGGTATGAAAAAATGATAGGGAGGGGCAGCTAGGTGGTGCAGTGGATAGAGCACTGGCCCTGGAGTCAGGAGGACCTGAGTTCAAATCCAGCCTCAGACACTTGACACTTACTAGCTGTGTGACCCTGGGCAAGTCACTTAACCCTCATTGCCCCACCAAAAAAAAGATGGTAGGGATATTCAGAAGCTGCTAAATGAAAAACAAAAACTCCACAGGGTTTGTCAGTAGGATAGTTCATCTGTCTCTAAGAAAGCAGCATTTAACTCCATCAAAATAAAGTAAAAGAGGAACTTAGAGAGATTCAGGATTCATGGCTCAATAAGAAGGCAGATGAAATTCAGTTTCATGCTGATAGTAACAATCCAAAGCACTTTTATGATGCTCTAAAGGTTATTTATGGGCCAAAGACCTATGGTTCATCTCAACCACTTAGGGCTAATGGAATCACATTGATTAGTGATAAAGACAGGATCCTGAAGAGATGGGCTGAACAGTTCCATAGTGTTTTCAATAGACTCATCAATCAATGCTGAACCCATTGACCATATACCTTAGGTTAACATGAATCCCTTTCTAGCTGAACTTTCTGCTGAATAAAAGGATTTGAATCCTATTAGATTCCTCTCATGCGACAAAATGCCTGTTGCTGATTCTATTCCAACTGAGATTTACAAGGCAGTTGGTCCATTTAAGAAACAAAAATCTAACAAATTTTCCAGGTTATGTGGCAAGAGGAGTTATCCTCCACAAATTGAAAGATGCCTCCATTGTCCATTTCCATACAGTAAAGAGAAAAAAGTTGTCCTATGACAAACAAAGGAGGGAGGGTCCTCTCTCTTAGTCATTGATAGCAAGATTCTTGCCAGAGTCCTCCTTTTTAAAAGTATTTTTATTATTTTCCAGTTACATATGAGGATAGTTTTTAATATTTGTTTTCACAGGATTCTTAGTTCCAAATTTTTCTCCCACCCTTCTTTCCTTCTGTCCTCCCCAAGATGGAAAGCAGTCTGATATAGGTTGTATATATACAATCACATTAATCATATTTCTACATTTGTCATCTTGTGAAAGAAGAATCAGAGCACAAGGGGAAAATCTCAAAAAAAAGAAGGGAAAAAACAGTCCAAAAGTAGAAACAGTATAGTTCAATCTGTATTCATAATTCACAGTTCTTTTTCTCTGGATGTTGAGAACATTTTCTATCATGAGTTCTTTGAAACTGTTTTGGATCATTGCACTGCTGAGAAGAGGCAAGTCTATCCCCATTGTTCATCACACAGTGTTGCTCTTACTGTGTACAATGTTCTCCTGGTTCTGCTCCTCTCAGTAAGCATCAGTTCATGTAAGTCCTTCCAGGATTCTCTGAAATCCTCCTGTTCATTGTTTCTTATAGCACAATAGTATTCCATTACATTCATATGCCACAACTTGTTTAGCCATTCCCCTATTGATGGGCACTCCCTTGATTTCCAAATCTTTGCCACCACAAAGAGAGCTGCTATAAATATTTTTGTACATGTGGGTCCTTTTCCTTTTTCTATGATCTCTTTGGGATACAGACCCAGCAGTGGTACCACTTGGTCAAAGGGTATGAACAGTCCCATAGCCCTGTGTTTCCTGTGCCTAACCTATTCCATTGATCCACCACAGAATCCTCCTTAAGAGGCTAATCCTTTACCTAGAAGGTGGTCATCTACCTGAGAACCAGTATAGCTTCAGAAAGGGCCAAGGAATAGTTGATATGGTGTTTGCTGTTTGATAATACCAGGAAAAATGCCAGGAGCAGAACAGAGGTCTATACACAATGTTCATTAATGTCAACAGATTAGAATACTTCTCTAAACAAGAACAGTCAAGGCCTTTGACACTGTCAGTCATAGGGGCTTATGGAAAATTATGAGAAAATTTGGTTTCACAGAGAAGTTCATCAGTATTGTACATCAGTTCCTTGATAGAATGCTTGCCTAGGTTCTGGATAATCGAAAATGCTGTCAGGCTTTCCCAGACACCAATTGAATGAAGTAGGGCCATGTGCTTGCTCCCATGCTTTTTATTTATTTTTATATTTTTAGTTATCTGAAATATTTTAATTATAGTTCTTTGCAAGGTGTTTAAAACACCAGTTTGTGATGATAGATTAAATTGGAGAGAATACAGAATGCAGGTAGCTGTGGAACTGAGGAATCTTCTTGATTTGGGGCAGGATCTGAGAGTCCACTGTTTTCTGAGCAGCCTTGTGCTGCTATGTAACTCATACTTCTCTTTTTCTGTGTCAAAAATCTCTCCTTGGTGTCTAGGTTTATGGAGTCTCTTCTTCTTGAAGTAAGCATCAGCAAATGATTTGGAATTTGTATGCCTAAAAGGTTAACCCTGGTAAATGTGGTAATGACAAATTTCTGATGGGTCCTTCACAGAAGAACAGAGTTGATGGTCAGAGGTCCAATCACCAGCAGCACATCACTAGCCTGCTGCTTCAGGAAAACCACTCATTTGCCCCTGTGGTGACCAGTGAGCATGATCAGAATGGTGCCCAGGGTGATGATCAAAGTTTTCTCACATGCTGCCTGAAAGGCTTTTAGACATGACTTAGCAGCTTTCTAGGAACAACAGTAGAGTAATACCTAGGCATTTTGAGAATCTCTACCACTTGGGTTCCTCCATTCTTATCATCACCAACTGGTTTTGAGATGGTAGCAGGCATCTTCTGTTTCTTTTTCCTTTCAATTTGGGTTTTTGCTAGAGTATACTTCTGCTTGTACATGGCCTGCCAGGAATACATGGTAGACCATAAATATCCACAGATCCCTCTGGCCAAGACCAACTTCTAGCTGCAATGCTTTTGCGACATTTTCCACCATCTTTTTGGCCACATCTTCCTTTTTGACCTTCTTTTTGACCTTTTTTCCTTTGGTTCTTTTGGGGCGGAGGGGTTGCTCACCATCTTGAGAGAAGGGAAAGAGGCCCCATGCTTTTTAGCATGATGTTTTCTGTAATGTTTCAGATACCTTCACTGAGGATGAAAATGGCATCAAGGTCAGCTACTGCACTGACAGTAAATTATTTAACTACAAAAGGCTACAAGCAAAAACTAAAATGGAGAGACAGTTGGTATATGACTTTTTGTTTGCAGATGATTATACAATCAATGCAGCATTTGAGGCTGAGGTGTAACAAAGTATGGATTGATTCTCTGTTGCTCACACTAATTTTGGCCCAACAATTAACACCAAGAAAACAGTTTCTTCACCAGCCAACCCACACTATCTACATGTAGAGCCCTAGGTTATAGCAAATGGAGAAAATGTGAAGAGTGTGGATAAGTTCACTTTTATTGGCAGTATACTTTATAGGGATGTACATATAGATGATGAGATTGATGTATATGTTGCCAGAGCTAGTTCAATGTTTGGGAGGCTCTGAAGGAGCTTATATCTTCATAATCATTAATAAGCATTTATTAAATACTTACTATGCATCAAAGACTGTACTAAGTTCTGGGGATACAACGAATGGCAGAAACATAGTCCCTGCCCCCTAGGAACTCATGTTCTAATGAGGGAGAGAACACAAAAACAACTTTGTGCATAAAAGATGTATAGAGTAAAAATTGGAAGTAACTGAGGATAACAATTACATAGGGGTTTCTAAAATGTTTTGGCTTCTTTGTGGGAATTACATAAAAGCACATCAGGAATAGCAATTAATGTATTGGCTACTCTGCCACGTGCAAACAACACTCAAGTATAAGTAAACATCAAGTGATTCCTCAAAGCGAGCTTCATCCTACCCACTACTTCTAGATGCCTTAATGCCATATCTTCTCTCTATGTAGTTGTGATTTTTATGAAGACTTGCTTATTCGTAAGAATA
Source organism: Dromiciops gliroides (assembly GCF_019393635.1). NCBI lineage: Eukaryota > Metazoa > Chordata > Mammalia > Microbiotheria > Microbiotheriidae > Dromiciops > Dromiciops gliroides. The sequence goes on along the minus strand of NC_057864.1, from coordinate 420,339,764 downwards.
ATAGTTAACATTTATAGAGCACTTTAAGATTTGCAAAGCTCTGTAACACTGATGTACTAGCAGCCTCATTTATGGATACATAATGGATCTTATAGACATTTATTCCTTTATTTAACATTGAACCATAAATCAAATTGAGTATTTAATTGAAACAGAGAGGAAACAAGCAACAGAATCTATAGCAGAAATGGATACATATTTTCTGACATATTCATGCATTTGTGGGGAAAGGGGACAAATTCCCATAAGACTCATAGTCAGAGGTAAGGAGAGGTTTGGGGAGTATGTCTTCCATAACCGTAGCACTTCTCTATTAGGATTTCAATGTCTGTACTTGCTGTGATTTCTTGATGTGGTCCAGTGATGTTGCTTCTCCTTGTTCCCATAGCCTACCCATCAAGGACCTATTTTCATAACTGCCATCAGCTTAAATTCTTTAATTTTTTTTGGTGAGGCAATTGAGGTTAAGTGACTTGCATAGGGTCACACAGCTAGTAAGTGTCAAGTGTCTGAGACTGGATTTGAACTCAGGTCTTCCTGACTCCAGGGCTGGTGCTCTATTCACTGTGCCACCTAGCTGCCCCTGCTTAAATTCTAATGAGGGAAGACAGCACATAAAGGAAAGCTAAAATTCAAGAGATTGTGGGGGATGAGAAGGTGCCCATGTCAGGGAGTGATGGAGAAAGAAGTCTGGAGAATCAGGAGTCAAGTTGAGGGATGAGTAAAGGAGTGAACATGTTCTGACCAGGACATTTTCTTCAAATGAAGATTCTGGGAGGAACTGAACAATCAGAGAAAGGAACTTCAGGAGCTGAGTTATCTTCTGGGTGAACAGGCTGCCAAAACAAGGTGGTAAAGCCATCTTCCAGGGTGAGAAAGTGGCAGTAAAATGGTGGGGAAAGAAGTCCTGAGAGTCAGGAGTGGAGCTGGGAGAGAAGTGGTAGCATGCAAATAAGTCTTTAAAAACACTGAAAACATTTGAGGAGGAAGGGCAGAACTGGTCAAGCCTAACTTTCCTTTATAGCAGTGGTTTTGAATTAAAACAGAAACTGAGGCCAGTAATCTGTTATATAAGGGTCCTTGTGGGCCACCTATTGACTTAGTTTTAAAATGAGATATTATCTATGTTTTATTGTATTTTTACTTATTTCTTAAGTATTCTTCAATTATATTTCAATCTGTTTGGGGCCACAGAGAAATGTTATAAGCTACATGCAACCCGTGGACCACCATGTTTGACACTTCTACTTTGAAGCAAGTCTTATTTGCCTTATGTGCATGATTTTTCAAATACTTGAGTTAGCCTTCCCATGCACCCCACATCCCTTGCTTCCTCTTCCCCAGGATGAATATGGACACAAACATTCATTTTCTTCAAGACTTACTTAAGTCTTCTTAATGCATGTCAAGTATGGGTTATAGATTATTGGTTTGTGATTTGAATTCAACTTCATTCAATGTGATTAATGGAATTCCCATTTTTTTATGACTGGATATCAACATGCTAAAACTTAGACTACATTTTAACTTTGAATTTATTGAGATCTTTATATGTTACACTTGATTTCCATAAGCAAAATATTTATGGACTATACTTTTTAATTCATTTTATAACTTTTTTGTTTTATTGAAGACATTAGACTATTTACATATAGCACCACAATTTTTTAAAGCTTATATTTTCTTCAGGCAGTCTATCAACTTGGAATGCACATTTCCTTATTCTTTTTTTTTTTTTTTAGTGAGGCAATTGGGGTTAAGTGACTTGCCCAGGGTCACACAGCTAGTAAGTGTTAAGTGTCTGAGGCCGGATTTGAATTCAGGTTCTCCTGACTCCAGGGCTAGTGCTCTATCCACTGCACCATCTAGCTACCCCCACATTTCCTTATTCTTAGTTTTATTCTTATTTAAAATTTTGAGTTCCAAATTCTATCCCTCTCTCATTCCCTCCCTCCCTCCCTTCCCCCTCCCTGAGGTGGTGAGCAGATATAGGTTATACATGTGCAATTATGTAAAACATTACCATATTAGTCATTTTATATAAAAAGACGAGTAAAAAAAAGAAGAAAATGCAAAGTAGCATGCCTCAGTATGTGTTCATTCAATATCAGTTCTTTCTCTAGAGGTGGATAGTATGATTATTAGTCCTTTGGAATTGTCTTGGATTCTTGTATTGCTGAGAGTAGTTTTAGTTTTATTCTTAATCTGAGCTTAAAACCACTCCAGATAAAATTCTCCTGTATAATATTACTAACCATGTAGATTTCTTTAACTTGAAGATGACCTGAGTTTTGTTTTGAGATCATCTGGCCTCCCCTCCCTGCCGCCGCCCCCATTCTCTGAAATGCCTTTCTAAAACATTTAGTGATTTGGATAATTCAGTACTCTGACAGTTTTTACATTTTATGAGCAATTAATTGGTGCATTTTTCTTTTACATGATCACAGACTTTAGTAGAGAATTTAGAAGTCATCTTGTTCCACTCTTTCCTTTTAGATGAGGAAATGAGGTCCTCAAAGATTAAACAACTTCCTTAAGGTCACCCAGGTGACCTTCATATAGAAATGATCTGAACTTTGCTCCCCTGACTCCAAATCCGGAGCATCTACATGATACCTGATATACATTTCTAGGATTAATTCTTTTAAATACTTATCTTTTGAGTATAGGAAGCTTATTTTATAGATTTTTTCTAACTATATTTACTTATAATCTACATCTGCCTTAATAGAGAATACTAAACTGCTGAGTAGATAATTATAAGTATAGAACTCATTGTTCTTAAGGTTGCAAATGTTGCATTCTAGTTTCTCTGATTGTTCCTTGTCCTCACTGAAAAGTCCACTATGCTCCTGGTTATTTTCACTGAGTAAGTGATTCCTGAACATCTGGCAGCTTGAAATAGTTATTTCCTTATCAGATTTAGAGTTTAAGTCTGTTGTGTCTAAATGTGTTCATCCTCAGGTTCTGACTTGTTAGGGTTTTATAGAATCTTTGTATTTTTTTCATTTTTTGGCTAATTTGATATCTTCTCTGATAAATTTTAGTAATATAGTGTTGAAATTAAAAAAATATTTCATGAACTAAGAGTAATGAACAAACATAAACAACACAATATACAAAGAGAAGAGAAAAAGAATTGCATGTGAAACTAAATTTGTTATGTATAGTTAACTTGCTAAAAACTATATCTTAAATTCGCGATAGTAGGAATAAATTTGGAGTGGCTAGGTAAGTGCATTGGATAAAGTGAGGGGTCTGGAGTCAGGAGCACCTCAGTTCAAATCTCCCCTCAGACCCAGGGCAAGTCACTTAGCTCTATTTGCTTCAGTTTCTTCATCTGTAAAATGAACCAGAGAAGGAAATGGAAAACCATTCCAGTAACTTTGCAAGGAAAATCCCAAACGGGGCCATGAAGAATCAGACATGAATAATCAACAACAACAAAAAGAACAAATTTGACCTCTTTGTGTCCACTTCTGAACTTTTTCCTTCTTTCCTTCTTCTCCCTTCCTCCTTTTCCTCCCTCCCTCCCTCCCTTCTTCCCTCCTTCCTTCCTTCCTTCCTTCCTTCCTTCCTTCCTTCCTTCCTTCCTTCCTTCCTTCCTTCCTTCCTTCTTTCTTTCCTTCCTTCCTTCTTTCTTTCCTTCCTTCCTTCTCCATTATTTCCTATTCATTCATACCTTTCTTTCTACTCCTTGTTTCTTTTTTATTTCTAAATTTTCTAGGATGGCAGTTATCTTAAATTGATGTATGATACTTTGTCCTTTAGGTCTGACACTTTAATCTTCATGTTTAACAGTAGTTTATATAACCTAGTTTTATTGAGCATGTATTTGTAGCTGCATTTCATTAAGTATAATTCCCTTTTTTCTGTAGTAAGCCTATAGATTTTTTGAGTTTTTTATATTCCTCATCCTGATCATTTTTTATTTACTCAGAATCTTTGCCGCCTTTTAAATTCTAGTTTGATTGATTCCCACAATTAAAAAAAATCCAAGGCCTTTTATTTGGTCTTATGATATTATTACCACTGTGGATTCTTGCTAAATATCTTTGAATGTGTAATTTACCCATTTGCAGGTGACTCGAGAGATTTTGCATTTTTCATTTATTTAAATCAGTATTGCCTCTGGTACTTTCATGCACAAAGTTCTCAGTATCTTTGTTCACTTTTACATTTTGCTTGATTTTAATTTTCTTTGGTACTTTTAACCATTTTCCTTCTCTTTGGTCTTTTTGTTTGTTGCATTCTATGGGGTTCAAAAGAGCCTGGCTTCTTTCAGTCCTATTATCTCAGCTTGGTGCCTAATTATCTTTAAAAGTGTTATTCAACATCCATTAATGTAGTGCTCTGATCTCCATTAAAATAGATGGGAACAATAACTATTCATCTATTCAATAAATATTTACTAAGTATTTAAAATTTATGCATTTAACTCAACAGTAATGCAAATCAACATTTATTAAGAATCTGTCATATAGGGGCAGCTAGGTGGTACAGTGGATAGAGTACTGGCCTTGGAGTCAGGAGGACATGAGTGTAAATCTGGCCTCAGACACTTAACACTTACTAGCTGTGTGACCCTGGGCAAGTCACTTAACCCCAATTGCCTCACCAAAAAAAAAAAATTTAAAAAAAAGAATCTGTCATATACAAGGCATGGTACTAGACACTACCAGTAACAAGAATCCAAATGGCCCCTGTCCTCAAGAATATTACATTTCACTGTAAAATCCAATGATTTATTCAGGGTTATACAATCAGTATGAGTTGTTAGAGAAAAATTCAGATCTTCCCAAGTTTAAGGATGGCTTCATAACCATTACAACACATTACCTGACACATAGAACTTTTGAATTGAATTGAACTGATGGAGGGAAATAAACATTTGACACTGTTTAAAAACAACTGCAGGGGCAGCTAGGTTGTGTAGTAGATAAATCACCGGCCCTGAATTCAGGAGGACCTGAGTTCAAATTTGACTTCAGAAACATGACACTTACTAGCTGTGCGACCCTGGGCAAGTCACTTAACCTTCATTGCCCCACAAAAAACAAACAACCCCCCCGAAAAAAAACAAGTATAAGAGTATCCTGAAAGTTGGAATTTTTAGAGATGGGGGGGGTGTCAAACTTGAAGAGTGGTGGCTTCTCCCACATTGAAGATTTCCACAAAAACAAAACACCAAAAAAACACAACTGTAGAACTCAAACAACTCATTATTGAAAAGCAATTAGTAACTGGTTACAGATCAGTTGCTTGAATGAATTCAATTAGTTTTATGTTGACACTCTACCCAAACTGAAGCAAACTAATATATTTCAGACACTTACCCAAAATATGCAACATTTTCTTATTTTCACCAAGGATATATTTGGCATACGTGTAGGTCATTCTCCAAAGATCTTATAGTCACAAAAATAGAGGCATATGTATTAGTAGTTATGGATGTCCTTTTTCAACATAATACTATCTGTAATTTCCTTAGCCATTTCCTTACTTATTCCCCTACCTACCTTGAAATATCTGAAAAATAACTTCCTCATAGTCCTTTCAAATTTATTGATTTTAGCACATGTTATTTCTGTGTATACATTGATTGGTTCAACCATTCTTACTGATTTAATCTTCTTAAATGCCATTTTGACTATTTCATATAGTATATAAAGTAATGAGGTGTTAGAATATAAATGTGGTGGTTTCACTGTCAACAGATATGAGAGTAGATCACTATGGAAATGCTGGCAGACCTATTCCATTTCATATCTGCTGACTTAGTTGGGGTTCATGCCAGGATTTTTGTAGACTCATTTTCCCCTCCATTGCCTTTCACTATTTTGTGAGTTGACACTATAGTCTTCTGTCATGCTTCCCTGTAATGTTTTACAAATGAGATTTCATTCCAAACTGGATTTGCACATGGCTTTTGTGTTTCTGCTTGGCAAAAAGATCAAGTGTTTCCTGGCTCAATCAGTTTCCAGGCTCTTTTGTCTTCCTCTTTTGGATGACCGCTTTACATCATTTAAATTTCTACCAAAATGGTGACAAAACCAATGTTTTTACCTTTATTCATTTCCCTTTTCTACCCATCCTTCATACAGCTTGGAGATAAAAGTAAAGGTTGTGGAGAGGAAGGTTTCAGATTCATTTTTAAGTATAAGAATATCCTGAAAGTTGGAATTTTTAGAGATGGGAGGATGTCAAACTTGAAGAGTGGTGGCTTCTCCCAGGTGGGAATGGGATGGCCACTTATTGGTGAGTGTAAGTTGCTACAACCATCCCTTCTAGCTCTAGAGATCTGTAATTCCATGATTTTGCAAAACAACTTTTTAGAAGATTGATATTTTTATTGATATCTTTGTTTTTACATTCCTTACATTTCCCTCTTCTGTCATTGCTTTCTCTCTCCCAGAAAACTCTTCCTTATAATAAAGATTTTATAAGAGAAAGAAAAGTACAGCACAATTAATCATTACATTGAAAAAAAGTCTGATGTCCACTGTTGAACACCAGTGGACTGCCTCCCCTACACCTCTGCAAAGTACCAAGGGGAAGTGTCTTCTTCTATCTCATTAATACTAAACTTGTTCTTTGTACCTTTGTGATATTCAGTTTTGATTGTTTTGTGGAGGATCTTCATTCCATTAACATCACAAAGCCATCTTTTTAACATTAACGATATCCTAGTAGTTCTGTATGGCTATGAACCTTGGACCATAATTGTTTCTGAAGAATCAAAATTGTATTGACCCAGTGGGCAGCGGAAACACAGATATGATGGACATAGACAAACTATACTACTTATCACTAACGATTAACAATTGATGTGAAAATACATTCAGAATTGTACATTGAAAAAGAATGTGTGCCCGTCATGAATCAAGAGTAATAGAAAACATTGGGGCGGCTAGATGGCGCAGTGGTTAAAGCACCGGCCCTGGATTCAGGAGTTCCTGAGTTCAAATCCGGCCTCAGACACTTGACACTTACTAGCTGTGTGACCTTGGGCAAGTCACTTAACCCCCATTGCCCTGCAAAATAAATAAATAATAAGAGTAATAGAAAACATAGAACCCAAGTTCTGGATGAGTAGTCATGAAATGTTTGAAAACTAATAGTATAGCCTCTGATATTTTGGGTGAAAAGTCTATGATAAGGTAGAATATGGATAAGAATATCACAGAATAAGGCTTTGTGGCTCACACTAATGGAGTGACACCAGATCCATCTAAATTTTTAAGCATAAATATCTAACTTAGTTGATTCAGTTCTACATATAGTAGATACCTACTTTATGTAAAGCACTGTATTAGTTCCTTGGGTTGTTAATAATAGCTAGTATATATAGAATGCTTTAAAATTTGTAGAGTGGTACAAATATTGTTTCATTTGATCATCACAAAAACCCTGTGAAACAGGGTCTATTATTATGCCTATTTTACAGATGGGGAAACCGAGTCTGAGAGAAGTTAAATGACTTGCTCATGATCACATAGTTAGTGAACATCTGAGGACTTGAAGCCAAATCTTAAAACATTAAAAAAATATGACACTCTCCATGCTTGCTGAGAACTTACAGTTTTATTCATATTCCATGCCCTTCTGTCCTTTAATGTAGAAGCTGCTGGATCTTGTCTTATCTTGACTGTAGCTCTACAGTATTTGAATTCCTTTTTTTCTAGCTGCTTGCAATATTTTCTCCTTCACCTGGGATCTCTGGAATTTGGCTATAATTTACAGTTTTATTCATGTGATTAAGTCCAGTTTATAGCCATACTGTAGAATGACTCCTGAATTCTTTCGCTCTTTTGTTTCTGCTTAGTCTTGGGATGATATTTACTGGGCATTGCCACTGAGCTTCCCTTGTAGGTAGGCTATAGCTATCCTGTTCAGCTGAATGCTATCAAAATACAAAATCATTCCGATGTATTCTGTCTGTGATGCATATACTTCCCATCTACCTTGCTCACTTGCAAGGCAAGCACAAACATTTGTTTACTAGGTCTTTTCAACTGCTTCACACAAACTGAGTACCTGATGTTACACAAAATCCCTATTAAAGGCAGCACACTTTTGTTTTGGCAGATGCCCTACAGGGTCTCTGTAGAACCTCTGCCATAATCTCATTGGGGGCAGGCAATCAGCTTTGGCCTTGTAAAATTGTTTGTGCATCCCATAGAGACAGTCTCTCCTAGCCATTCAGTAATAGGATTGACATTCACACAGCTTTTATTACCCCAACCTCTGGGCAAAACATTTTGCACCAGAGGTAATAGTTGTTCTTTTACAAATAGACTGTGACTGCTTCTTAAATTTATTCAAGAAATACTTAAGTAATTAGGTTCTCCCAAGGTTGAGATAATAAAACCGTGCGACACTCAAAAGAAAGCAATATGATTGGGCCCCTGTAAAATCCTTACCCCTAAAGTTTATTTAAAAAAAAAAAGTCCACGATAAATAGCAAACCCTAACACCTCAAGAGAAATCTTTGTTTCAGGAAGCTAAAAAGGAAGAAAGAATGCTCTTAAAGTATAAAAATAATGGCATACAACTCTCAGCTGGGTTCTTTTTCTAAGGAAGCATTTAGCACAGAAGTGCATTTGGGAATTGAGGTCTTGATGAAATGAAAGTAAGCTTTTTCATGGATATTTTATTTTGACGGTGGAATGACACAAATTCTCCAGTTTCTCTGCATTATTTTGGATGATTCATAAACCTTATAGACTTACAGAATCTCCCTTAAAAAGAAAGTTATTTTGTCTTTATCACAGTCCTTTAATTTTGGAAAACAAGTCATTCTGTTCAATTCAATAGTGCCTGGAACATAGTAGGCACCAAATAAATGCTTGTTGATTAATGGAAAATCTGTAATAATTGCTTTTGTTGCTGTCTTAATCCCCAATTTGATTATAATGTCTGTGAAGATAAGGATACTGAGGCTCCAGTTTATATAAATTTACTTTTTCCTTCATGTCCCAGCATGGAATTCTGCCCAGATGAGGAAATTAATATGATTGTTAGACACATGAATTTAAGAGGTGGCTTATAACAGCTAGAAGACTTGAGCCAGAATTCCACCTAAAATGCTTACTCTGTGACTCTGGATAAGTCACTTACTATGTCTAAGCCTTAGTTTCTTCATTTTTATACTAAGGATAATAAGAGCATCTATTCTTCAGGGTTATGTGAGGATCAAATGAAATAATGTATATAAGAGAACCTTATTAACCATAAAATTCTATGTGAATATTAGCTATAAATGCATGCTAGGCTGAAGGAAATATCAAATTTAGGTTATACTTAGTCCCTACCTTCAGAGACCTTATCATTTAAAAAATATTTATTTTATTCTGAACTTAAGAAACAAAACAAGCAATCCCATAACACAATACAATAGGTAAAAATGATGATTGCGCATGAAACTGCAACTCTATTATGTATGACTTGCTATTCCTTTTAAATATATAGCAAAGTTATGATGTAACTTTTTCCCCTTTTTTATCTCTTCCCCCTTCCCTACTTTAGAGATGGCTATCATTAGGCACAAATATGTATATGTAATATATTTGTGTTATATATATATATATACATATATATATAAAATACATGCATATATATATATAATACGTGCATATATATGTATATACATACATATTTCTATGTAAAACTATTTTCTACCTACCTACTTTTATTTATCAGTTCTTTCACTGGATACAAATAGTGTCTTCCTTCATAATCCTTTGTAGTTAATTTGGGCATTTATAATACTTAAAATGACTTATTCACTCAAAGGTTTTCTTAAAACAATATTGTTGTTACTGTATACAGTGTTCTCTTGGTTCTGTTCATTTCTCTCCATTACTTTGTTTGAGTCTATCCATGCTTTTCTAAGATCATCAAACTCATAATTTTTATAGCACAGTAATATTCTATCACAATTGTATAGAACAATTTATTGACATCCCTGCAGTTTCTGATTCTTTGCCACCACAAAGAGATCTGCTATAAGTGTTTTTAGAACATAGAGGTTCTTTTCCCTTTTCCCTAGTCATCTTGGGAAACAGATAGAATAGTGCTATTTATGGGTCAAAGGAGCTAGGCAGTTTAATAACTCTGGGTATAATCCCAGATTACTCTCCAAAATGGTTAGATCAGTTCATAGTTTTTACCAACAGTGAATTAGTGTCCCAATTTTTCCATGTCTCCTCTAACATTTTTTGCTTTCCACTTCAATCATTTTAACCAGTCTGATAGATGTTAAATTATATCTCCAGGCTATTTTAATTTGCATTTCTCTAATCAATAATGCTTTAGAACATTTTTTCATATGATTATAAATTGTTTTGATTTCTTCATCAGAAAACTGCCTATTCATATCTTTTGACCATTCATTAATTGGGGAATAACTTGTATTCTCATAGATTTGAGAGTTCTTTATATATTTGAGACATGAGGCCTTTATCTGAGAATGTATCTACAATTTCTCAATTCTCTGCTTTTGTTCTGATCTTGGCTGCATTTGTTTTATTTGTATAAAACCTTTTAAATTTAATGACTTAAATTATACATTTTTATACCTCATTCTGCTCTCTATCTCATTTCTTCATTAATTGTTTGCCTATTCTTGCTATGTTCTTCAAATTTTCCTGTAATATCTCTCCTTAAATCTAGGTCATATATCCATTTTGATCTTATCTTGGTAAATGGTGTAAGATATTGGTCTATGCCCAATTTCTGCCAGACTGCTTTCCAATTTTCCCAACTATTTTTTTCAGGGTTAAGTAACTTGCTCAGGGTCACACAGCTAGTAAGTGTCAAGTGCATAAGGCCGGATTTGTACTTTGGTCCTCCTGAAACCAGAGCCAGTGCTTTATCCACTGCACCACCTAGCTGCCCCCTTTCCCAATAACTTTTACCAAATAATGAATTCATATTGCAAAAACTTAAATCTTTACACTTATCAAATACTATGTAACTACATTTATTTGCTGCTGAAAATTGTATATATACTCTGTTCCACTGATTTACCTTTCTATTTCTTAGCTAGTAGCAAATAGTTTTAATAATTATAGTCTTATGATATAGTTTAACATCTAGCAGTGCTAAACCTTCTTCCTTTACATTTTTTATTAGTTCCTTTGATATTATTGACTATTTGTTCTTCTAAATGAATTTTATTTCTATTTTTTCTAATTCAGAAAAGTAATATTTTGGCAATTTAATTGGGATGGCCTTGAAAAATACATACATACATACATACACACACACACACACACACACACACACACACATATATATGTTTAGGTAAAATTGTCATTTTTATTATATTGTCCCTGTCTACCCATGAACAATTAATATTTCTCCAATTATTTAAATCTGATTTTATTTTTTTAAAAAGGTTTTTTTTAAATATAATATTGTTCATGTAGTTCCTGGGTTTATTTTGGTAGGTGTACTCCCATATAGTTTATACTGTGTATTTTAAATGGGGTATCTCTATTTCTTCTTGCAGGATTTTATTTGTGATATATAGTGTTAAGGCTAAAATTCTAGCTAGTCTGTCTAAAATATCTAATGAGTGGTTGCCAATAAATTATAAGCTTTAGCAAGAGTTAGACTTTTAAGCATTTATTAAGGAGAATAAGAATTTGGTAAAGAGAGAGAGAGAGGCCTATATTCCTCTATCTATTAAAGGGAGAGAGCATTCCTAGCTCTGCTCTCCGCCAGAGTCCACATGAAAGAGCATGAGTCGGAGCGCCAGGCTCCCCCTTCTTTCTCCCACAAGCAAACGTCACTTCCTGATGCCAAAGAAAAGATGCATGGTCTGGCCCTCAGAGACCTTCACCTCATGGCAGAGCTTTTCTATAGTGTCTTCAGCAGGTGGTGTCATTCCAATCATTACAGTCCCCAATCATTACAGTTCCAGAAACAGGGTGTTTCCTTGATGAAACAGTCAAAAATAACAGAATATAATAACCTATGCTAACTAACAATATGTTAATAACAATATAGAAAAGGGAGAGAGGAAAATTTTGTCCGGAGGGGTGGGATTTTTTTGTCCTCATGAACTGGGGCTTTGACATTGGTCTTGCGAAGGGAGGGCCTCTGCAGAGAGTACATATTACGGATGGTGTATATTATAACAGAAAGAGAAAAGAAAAAAAACCCAACAAAACAAAACTGTTAATTTAAAGTCTCTGAAAGGCTTTTCTCAGATGTCCTCTAGGTGTAGTCATGGAATGGAAGTATTTTCAGGGGTTGATGTATGGATGCTGGTAATAAGCCAGGAATCTTTCCTACAAAATTGAGCTTAACACAACTTTACATTAGCTTTGTCAATAATCAAATCAAACAATGAAAGTTCCCAAAAACATGTCTAAGTGAACTCAGAATCTTAGTTGTTACACATGAAATATATAATAAAACAAAAATTGAAACATTCTTTAAAATTAATATTACTATAGTCCCCCCTTATGGAGGGTAAATTGAGAAGACAATCGCTGTGATATTAATTTCTAAAAATAATTTTTATCTTTGTTTCATCACTTTTTGCATCATCTGCCTAATTATCCTCATGCCATTATGAGAAATTAAAAAATCTAATGTAATTGGTAATAGATGTCAAGGCTAAATCCCACACTGTATTTATCATTACACCTGAGATAATTATGGGGATTACCATAAAAGAACAGAGAAATGATGGAATATGAGCATTCCTACACTTGAGCAATATATACTGCCCATGCAGTATGCCAGGCTTAAGATAGGTGGATAGAATATATGTCCATGCCACCGAACATATTGGAGGAGACTGAGTCAGACTAGAATGAGATGGGTGGGATCAAAACTTCCAGCCATCTGCACAATATTGTGGGGAAAAATAAAATAAAATATTAAACCAAGAGAATCCAACCTCAACATTTATCAAAAGCCATTCCCTCGGCCATACCTTGACTTCATTCATGCCTCCCCTTATTTGACAGTTCAATGTCTGCTCTTGCATGTATTCCTCTTGTGATTGGATGGCATCTTGGCCAACTGGTATCTGATAACTGAGAACAAAGGCAATTAATGTCTTAAATGATAAATTCCCGTTATCCAAGTCTCATATGGATTTAAAAATAAAGGATAATAAATGATTGCAAAAAATGTGAATGTACCTTGACTCAGAATATAATATACAATTATGCAACAATTTCAAATAATACCCCCTTTTCTTTAACTAAGTATACAATTACTTTTGTGATGTGGTAAAAAGTGAAAGCTTTTAACAGTTGGTTAGGATAACTGAAGGACACCAGTTTTTTGAAGGACTACCCTTTCAGGGAGGAGACCGTGATGAACTGCCCATGCATCTGCTAAGCACTCCACTTCTGTCTGCTAAGCACTCCACTTCTGGGGTGCGAGCTTTAAAGCAAGGAGAGAATGGAAGTTGGTCTCTTTTTCACTCGCTTGCTCACTGGCTCACTCGGCACACAGACGCTGACTCAGGTTCGATAGCGTGGTCCTTGGTGATTGGCCTGGTCCTCCGTAATAGCACGTGCTTGATGCAGTTCTCAGCCTCAGAGGTGGCCTTGGGTTTTTGGTGAGTTCTATACGGAATATAGACTAAGCTTAGATCTAAGACTATTTATTTGTATTTCTACTTTCCTATCTCTCTAATCAACATCACCTTGTTTTGTTGGCCAATTAATTCCCAAACAATAAAAGCTCTAACTAAAGCTCAGAGGCTTCTTTCACTTACTGGTCTGAGAGATATATAAGGGAAAGGTTAAAGGGGAGTTTAATGCTCTTGTATCCAATTTTAAATCTCACAGTGAAAAATCAGAACATATTTAAATACAAGTTAAAGCACAACACAATCTCAAAGAAAACTTTTTTTTTTGAAAAAAGAAAACTTTTACAAATGTTCCCCTCTTTTTTTTTGAAAATGCTTATCAAAAATAATACTTCTAGAATCAATTTACACTTGCCATGGCAACCAATTTGCCAGGGAAATGCTTTAAAGAGTTTGATCAAATAATCAGTTGAGAAAAAATAAAAACAAACAACTCAAAATATGGGAGCACAATACTCCCAGAATTAACATTGTATTATGAAATCAAAACCATCTTGCAGTGTTTAAAAATTAGAGATAGATGAATGAATAGAAGAAAATGCACATGAAAGAATAAAAGACAATGAAATTCAAATTAGGGAAATCTAAATGATTATGAACTTAACATTAATAAGAGTATTATAAGATATAAACTTGATCATATAACTATAAAAAGCTTTTACCAATATTCTCTTTTTTTTAAACTAAGTATAAAATACAATCTAAAAAGCATGAAGATCTCTGAAAATAAACCCATACCATTAATTTCAAAATGTATATGTAATAGCATAGAAATCCTATGTAACCTCTGAACTGACATTAATACTCTGAGTGAATTTAGAACACTTTTGATTCCAATATCTAAAATCCCCAATACTCATATCAATACCTTGCTGCTTACTTCTACATTTCTGTAAAATATGTACCCTTCCATGGCAAAAGAAGTGGAGTCTTGAACTATGATGATGATTGACATTTTTATTCAGCTTAAGTTTTTCTTCTTTAACCCCTCTATATTGTCTGTTGGTCCTTTCATAATACAAATGCTTTAGAAGGTTACTAATTAAAGACAAAAGCAGATTAGCAAAATTATGAACAAAATAAGCATATCTGGAATTTAAAGGGAGTCAGAAGCACAGCCAGGCTGGGGAAGGGCTAAGCCTGAAGCTGCAAATGTAGGTAGAGAAAGCTGTGCATGCGCATTAGATCTCTGGACTTCCTGGGCAGGGGAAGCAATGGGCTTGGCCATGGGAGGAGTAGAAGGTGGGGTCTGGAGAGGAGGGGAGGGACCAGGGCAATTTGAATCAGACTTGATTTTAAACTCAGGCCTGGGTTCCCCTTCCCCCACTGCTAGAGGATTAAAAGCTTCTAGAGGTTGGGTTGTTGCCTCCAGGCATGCAAAATTAGAGCAACAATTAGTGTTAGAACTTGGAAAAGCTGCAGGAATCAGAGATTTCTCTGAAAAAGCATGGCTGGGAGAGGGAGAGATATTTCCTTGTGTGAGCACCTTGCTGGCTCTTCTGACAAAAATAAAAATAAAAATAGAAAATCCACAAAAACAAAACATTAACATGATCTTATCTCCCATTTGTCTGGTTAAACAGACTAAAATAAAAAATATGGTAATTAGGGAGTTTAAAAAAACCTATTTGAAAATTTAAAGGGAAAAAACAGCCAGTACTTAGCAGTTTAAAGGGACAGGGTAGGGGAAATTTCTTACCCAAGTGGAAGATCAGAAGATTGAGGTTCAGCTTTCCTCTTCGTGGTCAGCCATCTGTTAAGGCTAAAATTCTAGCTAGTCTGTCTAAAATATCTAATGAGTAGTCGCCAATAAATTATAAGCTTTAGCAAAAGTTAGACTTTTAAGCATTTATTAAGGAGAATAAGAATTTGGTAAAGAGAGAAGAAAAGGCCTATATTCCTCTATCTATTAAAGGGAGAGAGCATTCCTAGCTCCACTCTCCACCAGAGTCCACAGGAAAGAGTGCCACGAGTCAGAGTGCCAGCCTTCCCCTTCTTCCTCCCACAAGCCAACCTCACTTCCTGACACCAAAGAAAAGACGCATGGTCTTGCCCTCAGAGACATTCACCTCATGTTGGAGCTTTTCTACAACAAGCCTCCAGCAAGTGGCATCATTCCAATCGTTAGAATAGGAATGCTGATTATTTATGTGGATTTCCTTTATATCCTGTTGCTTTGCTAAAAATATTGTTTCGACTAACATTTTAGTTGAGTCTTTAGGATTTTTCAAGTATATTATCATATCATCTACAAAAAGATATAGTTTTACTACCTCATTCCCTATTTTGATTCCTTCTATTTATTTTTCTTCTCTTGCTGGTATTGCTAGGATTTCCAATACATTACTGAATAATGTTGGTGATAGTGGGTATCATTTCACATGGAGAGAAATTCACACCTGATCTTACTAGAAAGGCTTCTAGTTCATCCTCATTAGAAATAATGTTTGCTGATTTATGACTTTAGGTAATTTTTTTTCAATTTAAGGAAAAATCAATTAATACTTACACTTTCAAGGGGTTTTTGATCAAAATTAATGTTGTACTTTATCAAAAGCTTTTCTGCATCTATTGATATATGATTTAAAAAAAAACTTTTGTTATCAATATAGCCAATTATGCTAATAGTTTTCCTTATGTTAAACCTGTTATGTTAAATTCCTGATATAAATCCTGCTTGGTCATAATGTATAATATTTGTGATATATTGTTGTAATGTTTAGCTTTTATTTTATTTAGGATTTTCACATCTATATTCATTAATGAAGTTGGTCTATAATTTTCTTTCTCTGTTTTTACTCTTCCTGATTTAGACATCAGTATCATATTTGTTTCATAAAAAAGAATTTGGTAGGATAAATTCTTTGCCTGTTAGTCCAAATAATTTATTTAATATTGGAATTAGTTTATCTTTAAATGTTTGATAACATTCACTTGTAAATCCATTTAGTCCTGGTGCTTTTTTTTTTAGGAAACTCATTTATGGCCTGTTCAATTAATTTTTTTCTAAAATAGGCCTATTTAGATATTCTATTTCCTCTTCTGTTAATCTAGGCAATTTATAATTTTTTATAAATATTCTTCCATTTCACTTAAATTACTATTTTTGGCATAGAATTTGGCAAAATAATGCCTTATGATTGTTTTAATTTTATTTTCATTGGTGGTATTTTCATCCTTTTAATTTCATCTAGGTTCAAGTATTCATACTGCTTCATTGTCTATAGTACCTTTTATTAAAATGTAGTTATCCAGTTTAATTCTTTTAATTAAATCTATTTTAGCCTAAACTATGCCTGTAGTCATCATTGCTACCCTTTTCTTTTTTTCTTTTCTTTTTTTTTTGTATCAGCTGAAGCATAACATATTCTACTCCAAATCTCCATTTTAATTCTGTTTATCTTTCTTAAATGTTTCTTGTAAACAACCTATTCTTGGATTCTTTTTTTAAATCCCTTCTGCTATCTATTTTCATTTTAGGGATGAGTTCATCCCATTCACATTAAAAGTTCCTTTCACATCTCATTTTGTGAGATAATTGCTACTTTTTACCTTTTCCTACCCAATTTTGTTTTTTAGAATCATATACATCTCAGTCACAACTTTTATTTCTAACTAACCTTGTAATGAAGACAGTCTTAAGAATATTGATAACATTGTCATATATAAGAAATAAACAGTGTGACCTTAGTGAGACAATTGTAATTAGTCTTTAATGTTTTGCTTATATTTCTTCTAGATTGTTTATATCAAATTTTCCAGTGAGTTCTGGTCATTTTGTCACAATTAGTTGAAAGTCTTTCAATTCATCAATGTACTTTAAGAAAAACAACACTTAGGATTATGTTCAATTTTTCTGGGTAAGTTATTCTTGGTTGCCACCCTAGCTCCTTTTCTCCTCGAAATATAATGTTCCAAGACTTATGATCTTTTGGTTTAGAAACTGTTAGGTCTTGTGAAATCTTGATTGTATATCCACAGTATTAAAATTGCTCTATTCTTGTGGTTTACAATATTTTCTCCTTAATCTGAGAGTTTTGAAACTTGACCATGACATTCCTATAAATTTTCCCCCTAAGATTTCTTTCAGCAGGTGATTGGTTGATTTTTTTTCTATTTTTACTTTACCATCTTATTCTAGAATTTCAGGGCAATTTTCCTTAATAATTTCTTCTAATATTGTATCATGATTCTTTTTTAATCTTAACTTTCAGGTAGTCCCAACAACTGTTATATTTTCTCTCCTCAATTTGTTCTCCAAATCCGTTGTTTATGTGATGAGATGTTTCAGATTCTCTTCTATATTTCTAGTTTTCTTATTTCTTGGTGTCTTATAACATCATTTAATTCCTCTTTCCCAATCCTAGTTTACAAGGACTTATTTTCTTCCTTAAGATTTTGGACCTCTTTTTCTAATGGGTTGATTTTCTTTTCATAATTTTTTTTGGATTGCACTTTTACTCCAATTATTCTTCCATCAAATGTTTGAGACATCCCTTCCCAACTTTGTGTCATCTGAACATTTGAATTGAAGGAACAAATGATGACTCCTGCTGGACCTTCCTCTCCTTTTTGGCACTTAGAGATGATCATTAACTGACAGATGGGATGACCAGGCTCTACTTGCCCATCATCACTGACGCTGACAAATATTTTTGGAAGTTAGGTGCAGGGCTTACACTGGCTCTAAGATGGCAAACTATCTGTATCAGCACATGGACTACTTCCAACATTACTCTAAAACCTCACTAGGATAGAAAAGCCAGGCAATATATTAAGAGTGCCAAAGAAAGTTTCGAGCTTTCTGTAGGTCTATCCAAATTTTCATCCCTCCATAGAATTACAGAATATTTGCCTTTGTAGATATACTGGAGTGAGAGTGGGGTGCTGTGAAGTGGGGATGATGTAGAGCTGGGTAAGGAAAGAAGGGGAAAGGGCAGAAAGAAGGACCAAATCTAGAGGGGCAGGGCATCTGTGGAAGATTATCAAGTTTGTTGTTATTGTTTTTTAGTCATAAACTGGACCAATATTCCAAGTGAGATAGCCAAAAAACACTGGACATTCATTCCTGATAATAATAAGGGACATGATATCAAAATGATTAGGAGTTATGGGCTACTGGGTGGGGTGAGGAACAGTATGGCACAATGGGAAGAGCACCAGATTTTAAGTCAGAGAACCCTAGTTCAAATTCTATCTGCCATTTTCTATCTGTGTAACCTTGGTCAAGTCATTTAACTTCTGTGAACCTCAGTTTCCTCCTCCAGAAATAAAATGGTTATACTGCAGAACCTTCCCACTCTAAATCTTGGACACTGCAATATAGAAAATAACTATTTGAGATGGTGATTTTCTTCATCTCTTGACATTGCTCATTTTTTACTAGCTCCATTTCCCTCATCATGGCCTCTCACCCACACATACTCAGATAAAGTCAGTGCTGCCATGGACTCAGATTGATGAGATCATAGAGACCCAACACAAATACCCCACTTTATAGATGATAATATTGATGTTAGATAAGTCAAATGACTTGGTGAAAGCTACACAGCCAGTCAGTGGCAGAGCCAGGGCTTAAACCCAAAGTAGTCCAGGACTTTAAAAAAAATACAATTATCATAAATAAAAATTTACCAAATACTTACAAAGTCCATATGAATCATTAGCACATGTAAGTCATTAGTGGTCATTGGTAGATAGGAAACAGAGTATTAATATATATATAATTATATGCCCATTTTATCCTGAAGTTTATGTATATGGATTTCATAATCTGATCTGGTAGTGATATATCAATGAACTAGACTTTAAAATATAAGGTATGGCCATAACCTTGTCCAGTATCAGCATATGTCCTTTCTTCCTCTCCTTATTCAAGGACTACTAGTGGAACTATTAAGTGCATAGCTCTTAACAAGCATAAAATTAACCTTGGAAGTGACTTCATTAAGTGCTATATATCACCCTTCTCTCACCCTCATTTTCATTTAACAAAAGCCTTTTTTATGGAAGCCCTTCACTTTAGAAGCTATTGAATTAGGGGGAAAATCAATTAGATTGAGTCCAAAATTTTTTTTTAGCTTGTTCACCAAAAGGCCTGACTAAAATGAAAATTTTCAAAAGGAAATCAAGAGGTGTAGAATAGCCATCATGGTTGGTATCCATCTAGATTTGTCTGCATTACCCTGCCCTTTGCCCCCTTCCCTTCCAACCAATTTGGTACATTTTTGGATCATCTGTGACTCTTGTGCCATTTAGTTCAAGAAAGGAGTATAATTCAAGACTGTCTCATGGGCATATTTTTGTTCACCAACTTTCATTTGCTATATACAGCTAGGTGGTACAGTGGATAGAGTGCCAAACCAGAGTGCTGGACATTGAGTCTGAAAGACCTGAGATCAAATCTGGCCTCAGACATTTACTATGTAACTGAACAAGTCACTTAATGTCTGTTTGCTTCAGTTTCCTCAACTGTAAAATGGATATCATAATAGTACCAACCTCCCAGGGTTGTTGTGAGGATCAAATGAGATAATATTTATAAAGTACTTAGCATAGTGCATGGCACATAATAAGTGTTATATAAATGCTTATTCCCTTTCTTGCCATGAATTCTAAATTCCAAAAGGCTACCCCTCCTCTTCCATTTTAATATTTTTAAAAGGTAGTTGGAAATTTCTGAATGGTGTATCTAAAAGAGTACTTTGGGAGCAGCCAAAATGAACCTGGAGGGACACTAGTCCACTAGTCATTTTGGGGAGGTAAAGCACCAAGAAATACTTTGTAGTATAAGATTAAAGTAGTAGAAAAGAACAACGTGTAAAAAAATCACACACATTTATAAACATATACACACAGAAATATACATACATGTATACACACATTTATAGACATACTTAATTGTTGGAAGTTGGTCAGGATACCATTCACCAAATACTTCCATCCCACCACCTCCAATTCACGGGATATAATCACAGAAAGAGGCAGATGAGGCAATCAGGTGTATTTGTGTTAAACAAAGTATGCCAATGTGTTTATTCCCTGTAACCCTTGTAGAAAGTGTGAAAGGTTTGCCTTGGTGAAATTGGAGGGCAGTTTGCCTTTGGCTGGCAAAATATCAGTCACAAAACTGGAAGCTTTTACAAAGATAGCTTGCCAGATCTTCACAGGATTGTTGCAAGAGTTATGTGGAAGCATGATCCTTCATAGTATAGAGAAGAGCCATCCGTGTATAATGAAATCAGCTTTTAAGAGGGCAATCACTTTTTGCCTTCCCCCTTGGGTCTCTTTCTTTCCTTTCCCTATTAGCCATGGTGTCTAGCACTGGAGCTAATCACCTAGGAGGAAACTAGAGCTGCCTAGTGTGGACCAAACCCAGAGAATGCTGGGAATTGAACTCTCCACAGAAGCATTGTTTTCTGAGGAGCAGGACCTAGCAGCAGGGTGACCTGCTCAACACAAACATCATTGCCAGAAGAGAACAGTATGAGAATATGACAAGATGTGGACATTTGGAGCCTTGCAGTGCTTGAGGTGTGTTTCCTGCACCACATTGCATTCCCTAAGGAGGTGTCTCTGTCTTGCTACCTACGCTTCACTGATGGGAATACTGGTGTATTTGGAGGAAAGTGTGTGACAGGTTTTTAGGAGGTGTTTTATGTCTTTGGGCTTATTACACAATCTTAGCAAATGCCTTTGCTTTGAGATAATTCTTTAATGGCAACCTATGATAGGTAAGTGGCCATTGAATGAACCAGGTAACTTTGAATAGGAGGGAGCAGTCACATTTTTCAGGGACTAAATTTGTGAGCACACATGTAAGTTGTGGGGGAGAACCTATAGATTGGGTGCTACATACACACTCACATACGCATACATACAAATATACTTACATATATACACACATTATATATGTAATTAGCATAATATAATTAACATATATACTGGATTTATTGTTTCATCATTATAGGAAGCTTCTGGTAAGGAACTTGTTTACCTGCATTATGTATTTGTATCTTCAGCCTGACTCATTTAATAAACGCTTTCTCTCTCCCTCCCTCTCTTTGTCCTTTCTTTTTTTCTTTCTTTTTTTCTTCCTCCCTCCCTCCCTCCTTCCCTCCTTCCTTCCTTCCTTCCTTCCTTCCTTCCTTCCTTCCTTCCTTCCTTTCTATCTATCATCTATCTATCACTAACTAAAGATTAGTCAAGAATTTTCAGCATAGTAAATGATCGATAGTAATGATAAGTAATAAAGGGGAAAAGTGGATGAATAAAATCTATAGATTATCATTAACTTCATCTGAACCAATCATTCTCTACAAACTTTCACTGGAATTCAACCAATGAACAAGTTAAATTTAATCTTATATTCTAAACTGGTTCTGTCCTTGTCTGCATTTATCTCTCCAATTAGTGACAATATTAAATGTTTACCAGTTAAACCAAATTCTGGATTCCTTTGGCTAACTTGCTATGACCTCTATCCTCCAGTCTTTAAACTCTTAAAAGAGCTAATAATCATAGTCTATGTTTGTGCTTTTAACCATTTCCTATTTTTAAAGGCTCAATAGCTTATTAACAGGTCAAGTTGGAGCTGTTATAATTTTACATAGAGATAGGCTTTACACTAACATTCCTATCAAATAGATAATATTTTTGTTGGGAGTCAGGGAAGGAACAATGTAAGAATAAAAAGGAGGGAAGATTGGATTATTTTTTGCCTTTAAAATCATATAAATTATGTTTTAACTTGGTCCTTCTATTAAAAAGATCACTGATCAATATGAGTCTAGAGACAAGTGCATGGCCATCAATAGAAAAGTTATTTTCCCAGGTGATTTGATCCACAGTGCTGAATGAGTATTAGCTATAAGTAAACTGATTGGGTGGTAGGCAGAACTTTAGGGAAGGCATATCCTTTTATATTTTCAAATATTAAATTCAGTTTAACAGGCATTATGCACTTATGATACTTTATTTAAGTGGTGTTTTTTTTTCATGATTGCACATGTATAACATTGAATTGCTTAAGGTTTTTTTTTAGTGTAATTCATTTTATTTATTTATTTTTGCAACAACAAACATTTATTTTATTTTTTCCAGTTACATGTAGTTTTCAACATTCATTTTCATAAGATTTAGAGTTCCAAATTTTTCTCCCTCCCTCCCTTTCCTTCCCCCTCCATAAGACATCAACCAGGTTGTATGTGTACAATCCACAAGTGTTCTTTCTGTGGAGGTGGATAATATGTTTCATCATAGTCCCTTGGGATTGTCTTGGATCATTGTATTACTGAGAGTAGCCAAGTCATTCACAATTGCTCTTCAAACAATACTGCTGTCACTATGCACAATGTCCTCCCGGTTCTGCTTACTTCACCATATACCAGTTCATATGAGTCTTTCCAGGTTTCTCTGGGATCATCCTGTTTGTCATTTCCTATATTACAATTCCATTCCACCACAATCATATACCACAGCTTCCTCAGTCATTCCCCAATCGATGGACATTCCCCTGATTCCCAATTCTTAGCCACCACAAAGAGTTGCTATAAATATTTTTTGTACAATTCCCCCCCTTTTCTCTTTTTCATGATTACTGTTGTTAACTCTTTCCCTCTATCCTATTCCCTTCCCCATGATATTTACTCTATTAACTGTGAGATTGAAATGGGATATTAGATCATAAATCTCTCCTACTTAACCTTTCTCTTAATTTATCTCCCAGACTAGTAAATGGAAGAAGCTTCTGGTTTTCTAGTTAGAGCTTTTATTGTGTGGTAGTCACAAGGTGATGTTGATTAGAGGGATAGGAAAGTAGAAATACAATACAAATCGTCTTAATCTAGGCTTAATCTATATTCCGTATAAAACTCACCAAAACCCAAGGCCACCTTTGGGGAGAGAGACCGAGTCAAGCACGTGCTGTTAACCGAGAGCCGGGCCGAGTCAAACTCCAGTCCGCGTCTGTCTGTGCAGCGCAGCCAGGAGACCAGCGGAGCAGGAAAAAAGGCCCCACTTCCGTTCTCTCCTTGCCTTTTACGCTCGCACCCCGGAAGTCGAGTGCTCAGCAGGCAATCTGGCATGCGTCGCAGGTGGACTTGTGTGGGTAGCTCATGCTGTTGGTCTCCTCCCCAAAAGGGTGGTCCTAAAAAAAACCTGGCATCTCTCCATTATCTAAACGACTGTTAAAACTTTTTACCACATTATCTATCTTCTTTCACCCTATCCCTCTTCAAAAGTGATTTGCTTCTGTCTGTCCCCTCCACCAATTTGCCCTCCCTTCTTTTGCCCCTCTCTCTTTGTCCCCTTCCCCTCCTATTTTCCTGCAGGGTTAGATAGATTACCCAATTGAGTGTGTATGTTATTCCCTCCTTGAGCCAATTCTGATGAGATTGAGGTCTTTAAGCCATGAATTGCTTGAGTTCTTAAGGGGGGGTGGGGTGGGGAGGGAGAGAGGAAGAGAATTTGGAACATAATTTTTTTAAAAATCGATGTGAAAATTTCTTAATAACTTGGGGGAAACTTTTAAATAAATAAATAAATAAATTTAAAATTTGACACTGAGAACAGAAAGAGAAAATAAATAGTTACTGCCTCCAGGGAACTTACATGCTGCTTGGGGTGGGGTGGGGTAGTAAAATCACAATGGAAATGGGAAGAATGAATCTGTGTAGCAATTAGGCAGAAAAAAATTCATCGGTGAGAAGGGAGACTTACTTTTGGTCATAAATGTAATGGTAAATAGGAGTTTGTGTGAATCAAATCTAAGTATCATGAATCTCTCTGGCACCTGGGCTAGTCTAGGCAAGAGGGCCTAGGGAGCAAGTCCAGATTGCTTACCTGGAGGCCTCTGTAATGTGATAAAATATTGGAATTTGGAAGATGCCCAGGGGTCCCACATGATTGATTTAGTATTGTTTGAATTGGGTGAGAATGAGAAACTGCTTAAGTACCTACTTGGGAATGATTGGAGGCCACACCTGGCCAACCCTGAGTGATGTGTACTACTGATGTCACTAGGGGGACCACCTAGATCATGGTAGTCTCCTTTGATTGTCTGTTTACATCTTTAAAACTTCAGAGACTGAGATGATTGCTCTTTTCCTGCTACATTCTTTTAAGCAACTCATCTACTGCACCCAGCATGGATGCCATGATTTACACTATTGGGAGGGGAAAGAGAGTCTTTCTTGTGCTTCCTCTCTCTTACACTGGCTCTGAAAAATGGACCCTGGGGTCTTTGTTTCCATTCTATGGCATTTGTCCTCAATTACAGGTACTTGGAAGTGATCCTATTAGAACTTTGAGCTATGGTGACTTTGAAGTCAGGATTGTTATGGTCAGCCAGTCTGGCATTTAAAACTTGAAAAGCCAGAATGCCTGGAACTTGAGACTGAGTTGAGGTTTGGACTTGGAAATGGGACTGTGCTCTACAGGAATTCAGTTAAGCTATGAACCTAATCCTCTTCACTTCCCCAGAGACTGAGGTGGCACAGGGAGGAGAAGGAGGAGGATTATACCTCCTGCTGTATTGAGGGAGTAAGTTTGGATATTTGTGATTACGTCTTTTGAAGTAAATATTTCTGTAAAAAGCTAATCTGGCTTAGTGTGTAATGGAACTCAAGTGCAGGGGACTATCTGAGGGAATTGAAAGAATTAAGGTGTCCTCTGGATTTGTCTCTTTGTTTTGCTTTGTTTTGTTTTTTAAAGAAGAAATATCAGTGGAACCTCATGAGCTATGGTATTGAGTAAATAGTATTCTAAGAGATGACTTGAATGTAAGTGTAGTTTTCAGGAATAGAATGGTTAAGAAGAAACTGAAATCCAAGATAAATAAAGTAATGGTAAGAGAGTACCATGTATTCTTCAATGAGTTCAAGTTACCTGACCTGGTTAAACTACATCTTAGTTTATCCCTCTGAACAGCTTGGAGGCACAGTGGATAGAGTGCTGGGCCTGGAGTCAGGAAGACATCCTGAGTTAAAATCTAGCCTCAGGCGCTTACTAGTAGTGTGACCCTGGGCAAATCACAACCCCATTTGCCTCAGTTTCCTCATTTATAAAATGAGCTCTCCAGCTCCACTCCTGTGTCTTTGCCAAAAAAAAAAAAAAGCAAAACAAAACAAAAAAAAAACAACAAATGTGACACTGGACATGACTGAAAAATGGCTGAACAAATGTGGAATATAAGCATTGGGAATACAAAGATACAACTGAAATTATTGAGCAACAATAGTAGATCTCTCATATGTCCCATTTTCTCCACTTAGGTACAACCTTAGTTCAGGCCCTCATCTCCTTTTGTCCAGACTATTGACATAAGTTTCAAATTGACCTCCCAGCCTCAAATGTCCCTCCTCACCAATCCATCCTCCACTCCATCTCTACCCTAAACAAGAGATCTGACTAATTAATAATCTCCAATGATTTCTTATTTATTAATTCTAGGTTCAAATAGTAACTCATCCCTTCCTATCTTTCCAGTCTTCTTACATATCTCTTCATTCTCTATACTCTATAATCAAGCATGTTCCTTTCACATGGCTCTCCATCTCCTTGTCCATCTCACTGTCTGTCCCCATTGCCTGGAATGCTCTCATTCTTTACCTTTGCATCCTATAATATCTGGGTTGTGTTTTTTCTGATTCTCCCTCCCACATGCCAGCTTCCATTGTTTTGCCTTTTATATTGAGTATCTTCAATATAATTTGTATGTATCTTGCTTGTACCCATTTCATATATAATATCTATGTAAATGCACATTTGTATACATATGTGCACATACATATATGTGTATATATGTACTGTGGATAGATAGACAGATATATAATTTTCTATTTGAATATAAAGGCCTCAAGGCAAGGTCTATTTTTTCTTTTTCTTTGTTCCTCTAGCTCTTAGTACAGTGCCTGACACATATTAAGTAGTTAATAAATGCTTATTGATTGACAAATTAGTAGCTAAAGCTTTTTAGTAACTTTTAAGGAATCATGTACAAAGTAGAGGTGCCCAAAGATCAGTGTGTAGAAAATATTGCCTAGGACACACTTTGCAACAAAGTCCATCCCATTCATAGATAACTTCAGTTAGGAAGTTGTTTTTTTACATTAGGGCTAAATTTTCCCATTTGCAACTTCTACCCATTACATATTGTTGTGCTATTTTCTACAAAGGTCAAAAAGATAGATTTATCAAGCCATAGGCTAGTGAGGTTGACATTGATTCATAGAAAAGTAATGGAACCCATTATGAAATAAAGGTGGGTTTTCAGTATTTAGGAAGACAAGAACAGGCCAGGATGGATTCCTTAAGTACAAGTCACATCAAACCAATTTCAGCTTTTTTTTTTTTTGACAGGGTCCCTAGGAATTTTTGTATCTGTATTTCAGCAAGATATATGTCAAGTCATTGGATATGTTTGGGGATAAAATGTGGACATGTGGAATCCATAATAGTATTGTTATGTAAATTCAAATCTAGTGTCTTCATCAGATAATAACTAACATTTACAATACTTAAAGTTTACAAAGCACTTTTTATACTTACTTGAGCCTCACAACAAACATATTAGGTATTAATATTACCCAAGGTATTATTATTGCTATTTTCGAAATGAGGTTTAGACTAGTTAATTAACTTGTCTATAGTTATATAAATGATTTAATTAACTTGTCTATAGTTATACAGAAAGTATCACAGGCAGGATCTGAGCCCTTGTTGTCTTGATTCCAAGTCTAGAATTGCATCAACTATCCAGTGGATCATGCTACCTCGCATGCCACAAAGAGTGGTGATTAATGAATTGAATGGATTGATTGAAAGAGAATCTCTAGTGGAGTGCACATTTTTGTTGTCCAGTCATTTCCAACTCTTTGTGACCCTGTGGACCAATTTTCTAGGAGATTGTTTTGGCAAAGATACTAGAGTGATTTGCCATTTCCTTCTTCAGTGGATCACCTTTTGTCAGCACTGTCTATGCCTCCCTGTATGGTATAGTTCATAGTTTCATTGAGCTACACAAGCCCCTCTGGCAGTGATACAGAAAGGGGGTAGTACATATAACTCTGTTCAATGTTTGTTGGTGCTTTTTTTTTCCAATGACTTAATTGAAGATATAGTTTACTTGGACATGTGGATAATGTGAAGCTTGAAGGAAGAACTAATTCATTATTTGATAGGATCAGAATAAAATATCTATAAAAAGGTTATAATGATAGCCTGAAGTGAACAATATGAAATTTAAATGTGAAGTACTACACCTGGATTCAAAAAATCATTTACAGGCAGCTAAGTGGTATAGTGGCTAAAGCCCCGGTCCTGGATTTAGGAGGACCTGAGTTCAAATCTAGCCTCAGACACTTGAAACTAACTAGTTGTGTGACTATGGGCAAGTCATTTAACCCTCATTTCCATGCAAAAACAAAAAACAAACAAACAAACAAAAAATTATTATCTGGGGGGCAGCTAGGTGTCTAAGTGGCTAAAGCACCAGCCCTGGATTCAGGAGGACCTGAATTCAAATCTGGTCTCAGACACTTGACACTTACTAGCTGTATGACCCTGGGCAAGTCCCTTAACCCTCATTGCCCTTTCACCCCCCAAAAAAATCATTGACACTGACAAAAATGGGGAGAAATTATTTAAGGTAGTTCATGTAAAAATGTGGTGTGTATAGAATAATGGAGAGGGCATTGGATTTGGAATCAGGAAGATCTGGGTTCAAATACTTATTTCCTCCCCTCACCCCACCAAGATGCTTACTGACTATGTGTCCCTGGGCTAGATACTTATTCTTTTTGGAATTCAAGTTCCTCATCTGTAAAATGAGGGGTTGGACTCAATGGCTTCTGAGGTCCTTTACAATTCTAAATCTATGATTTTATGACCGTGTAGTTTTAGTGATTGTGATGTGACTGCTAAAGGAATGGATATCAATGTAGGCTGCATCAGGATAAGGAAAGTGTGTTGAATGAGTAGTCCCTCTCTGCTTTTCTCTAGTTAAACTATTTCTGGAATAATCTGTCCAATTCTTAGCATGACATTTTAAGATGGCCATTAGCAAACTCCTTCCCTTTTAAAAGTACTTTATATTACTGTCTACATTCTTCATATTTGGTGATATATTCCAGTTTTAACTTTTCACTTGAATAAGTAAGTTGAGGGCAAGGATTGAATCATTTATGTCTGTTATTTCCTGCATCTAGGACAATACCAGTAGGCCCATATAAAGCTTGCGGACTTGAATTAAAGTTGATCTAAAGGAGAGTGAACAGGACGATGAGGGGACTTAAAGTCCTTTCCTATCTTAATTACTTGAAGGACCTGAGAATGTTTAACTTTCAGATGAGAGGAAACTTCAATCAGTATTTATGTACCTACTAGGTAGAATATAGGGGAAGCTAAGTGGTATAGTGGATAGAGTGCCCTGTCTGGAATCAGGAAGATTCACCTTCCAGAGTTCAAATCTGGCCTCAGGCTCTTACTACTTATATGACCCTGGACAAGTATCGGTCACCACAAAACTGGGTTTGGAAATATTCCTCTTTCAAAGAATTACTCATCCACACAATCAATTAAAAATTTAAGTAAAAGTTTTATTATTTGGCACACTGAGGTATGGCCAGGTGAAGAAGTTTAAATTTTAACTCCTGGGGAGGAACAGATTTATGGCATGTTCCTCAATCAGTCAGCACATATTGGTATGGCTGGGAGAAGAAGTCTAAAGGTGATAGTTTTATAGAAGAGAGAAGGGGGTGGAGGGAAAGACTTAAGACTAAAAAGTTACAGCAGTTTGGGGAGTGGAATACATAAGGTAGTAAAAATTCCACATTTCTCACTTGAGATTATTGTTACTACCTGGTTTTAATCATATAGCAAATATGACTGGCTCCCAACTAAGCTCATGCCATAAATTTCAAGATGGCCAGCTTTCTGGGTGTCTGTGACATGTCTGCTTTGTTATCTGTGTGACTAACCACTATCTGGTTAATTAACTACTTTGCTTTTTCCAAGGAAAGAGTAATCTCTAACTGACCCCAGCAAGCTGATCAACCATATTTCTCTATGGTCAGAGTGTCTCCTTCATGATCAGAGTATCCCTAACTGGACCCAGGCCTACTAGGCTGCTACTATATTACTTAAATCTTTTGGCCTCTCTTTCCTCATTTGCAAATTAGCTGGAGAAGGAAATGGCAAACCACTCCAACTTCTTTGCCAAGAAAATCCCAAGTGGAGTTACAAAGAGTTGAATGCAACTGAAAAATGGCTGAACAAATGTGGAACGTAGGCATTGAGAATATAAAGGCATGAATGAAATTGTCACTGCCATTGAGTTGTCACTGCCCATTTTTTAGGGCAGAGGGTAGAGGGTGTTAAGGGTTAAAATTCTAGCTAAACTGTCTAAAATATCTAATGAGTGGTCGCCAATAAATTATAAGCTTTAGCAAGAGTTAGACTTTTAAGCATTTATTAAGGAGAATAAGAATTTGGTAAAGAGAGAGAAAAAGGCCTAGATTCCTATCTATTAAAGGGAGAGCACATTTCTAGCTCCCTTCTCCGCCAGAGTCCAGAGGAAAGAGCCGCAGAGTCAGCCCAGTCTCTTCCTTCCTCCTCCCACTAGTCTGCGTCACTTCCTCCTGCCAAGAACTCTTCTACAGTAAGTATCCAGCAGGTGGCGTCATTCCAATCGTTACAGTCCCCCCTGTTGTTCCTCAAGAAACAAAATGTTTCCTTGACGGAACAGTAAAAACAATATAATAACTATTGCTAACTAATAATATGTGAACAACAATATAGAAAAGGAAGAGAGGAAAGTTTTGTCCAGAGGGGCGATTTTTTTTTGTCCTCATGAACCGACGCTTTGACATTAGTCTTGCAAAGGGAGGGCCTCTGCAGAGAATACATGTTACAGATGGTGTATATTATAACAGAAAGAGAAAAAAAACAACAAAAACAACAAATCAAAACTGTTCATTTAAAGTCTCTGAAAGTCTTTTCTCAGATGTCCTCTAGGTGTAGTCGTAGAATGGAAGTCTCTTCAGGGGTTGATGTGTGGATGCTGGTAATCAGCCAGGAAAATTTCCTACAAAATTGAGCTTAACACAACTTTAAAATAGCTTTGTCAATAATCAAATCAAACAATGAAAGTTCTCAAAAACATGTCTAAGGGAATTCAGAATCTTAGTTGTTACACATGAAACATATAATAAAACAAAAATTGAACCATTCTTTAAAATTATATTATTAGTATAGTCCCCCCTTATGGAGAGTAATTGAGAAGACAATTGCTGCGATATTAATTTTTTAAAAATAATTTTTATCTTTGTTTTATCACTTTTTGCATCATCTGCCTAATTATCCTCATGCCATTATGAGAAATTAAAAAATCTAATATAATTGGTAACAGGTGTCAAGGCCAAATTCAACACTGTATTTATCATGACACCTGAGATAATTATGGGGGTTACCATAAAAGAACAGAGAAATGATGGGATATGAGCATTCCCACACTTGAGCAATATGTACTGCCCATACAGTATCTCAGGCTTAAAATAGGTGGATGGAATATATGTCCATGCCACCGAACATATTGGAAGAAACTGAGTCAGACTTAATCAGATGCATGGGACTGAGATGTCCATGGCATCAGGCATATAGGAGGGAGCATGGAAGCCAGGTGTAGAAGTGAGATGGGTGGGATGAATACTTCCAGCCATCTGTACAATATTGTGGGGAAAAATAAAATAAAATATTAAACCAAGAGAATCCAACCTCAACATTTGTCAAAAGCCGTTCCCTCGGCCATACCTTGACTTCATGCATGTCTCCCCTCATGTGACAGTTCAGTGTCTGCTCTTGCATGTATTCCTCTTGTGATTGGATGGCACCTTGGCCAACTGGCATCTGATAACTCAGAATAAAGGTAATTAGTGTCTTAAATGATAAGTTCCCATAATCCAAGTCTCATATGGATTTAAAAATTGAGGATAATAAATGATTGCAAAAAATGTGAATACATCTTGACTCAGAACACAATATATAATTATGCAACAATTTCAAATAATACCCCTTTTTTGTACTTAGTATACAATTACCTTTGTGAAAAATCAGAACATATTTAAATACAAGTTAAAGCACAACAGAATCTCAAAGAAAACTTTTTTTTTGAAAAAAGAAAACTTTTACAAATGTTCCCCTCTTTTTTTTTTTTTTGGGAATATGCTTATCAAAAATAATACTTCTAGAATCAATTTACACTTGCCATGGCAACCAATTTGCCAGGGAAATGCTTTAAAGAGTTTGATCAAATAATCAGTTGAGAAAAAATAACAAAAACAAACAACTCAGAACATGGGAGCACAATACTCCTAGAATTAACATTGTATTATGAAATCAAAACCATGTTTCAAAATTAGATAGATGAATGAATAGAAGAAAATACACGTGGAATAATAAAAGACAATGAAATTCAAACTAGGGAAATCTAAATGAATATGAACTTAATATTAATAAGAGTATTACAAAATATAAACTTGATCGCATGACTATAAAAAGCTTTTACAAATATTCTCCTTGTTTTAGAAACTAAGTATAAGACACAATCTCAAAAGCATTAAAATCTCTATGAAAATAAACCTATACCATTAATTCCAAAATGTATATGTAATAGCATAGAAATCCTATGTAACCTCTGAACTGATACTATTACTCTGAGTGAATTCAGAACACTTTTGATTCCAATATCTAAAATCCCCAATACTCATATCAATACCTTGCTGCTTACTTCTACATTTCTGTAAAATATATACCCTTCCATGGCAAAAGAAGCGGAGTCTTGAACTATGGTGATGATTGTCATTCTTATTCAGCTTAAGTTTTTCTTCTTTAACCCCTCTATATTGTCTGTCGGGCTTTTCACCATACAAATGCTTTATAAGATTACTAATTAAAGACAAAAGCAGGTTAGCAAAATTATGAACAAAAGGAGTATATCTGGAATTTAAAGGGCTTTCTAAGGTTGTCTCAGAAGCACAGCCAGGCTGGGGAAGGGCTGAGCCTGAAGCTGCAAATGTAGTTAGAGAAAGTTGAGCATGCGCATCAGTTCTCTGGACTTCCCAGGCAGGGGAAGCTATGGGCTTGGCCATAGGAGGAGTAGAGGGTGGGGTCTGGAGAGGAGGGGAGGGACCAGAGCAATTTGAATCCGACTTGATTTTGAACTCAGGCCTGGATTCCTCTTCCCCCACTTTGCCTCCAGGTGCTAGGGGATTAAAAGCTTCTAGAGGGTGGGTCATTGCCTCCAGGCATGCAAAATTAGAGCAACAATTAGTGTTGGAACTGGGAAAAGCAGCAGGAATCTCTTCAGGTTTCTCTGAAAAAGCATGGTTGGGAGAGGGAGAGATATTTCCTTGTGTGAGTAAGTTGCTGGCTCTTTTAACAAAAATAAAAAGAAAAATAGAAAATCCACAAAAACAAAGCATTAACATGATCTTATCTCCCATTTGTCTGGTTAAACAGACCAAAATCAAAAATAGGATAATTAGGGAGTTTAAAAGGTCCATTCGAAAAAATTCAAAGGAAAAACACAGCCAGTACACCAGTACTTAGCAGTTAAAGGGAGAGGGAGGGGAAATTTCTTACCCAACCAGCAGATCAGAAGAAGACTGAGGGTTAGCTTTCCTCTTCGTGGTCAGCCATCTGTTAAGGGTTAAAATTCTAGCTAAACTGTCTAAAATATCTAATGAGTGGTCGCCAATAAATTATAAGCTTTAGCAAGAGTTAGACTTTTAAGCATTTATTAAGGAGAATAAGAATTTGGTAAAGAGAGAGAAAAAGGCCTAGATTCCTATCTATTAAAGGGAGAGCACATTTCTAGCTCCCTTCTCCGCCAGAGTCCAGAGGAAAGAGCCGCAGAGTCAGCCCAGTCTCTTCCTTCCTCCTCCCACTAGTCTGCGTCACTTCCTCCTGCCAAGAACTCTTCTACAGTAAGTATCCAGCAGGTGGCGTCATTCCAATCGTTACAAGGGGAATACTTATCCATAAAAATACATATGAAATGGAGGCAGCTAGGTGGCGCAGTGGATAAAGCACCAGCCCTGGATTCAGGAGGACCTGAGTTCAAATCCGGTCTCAGACACTTGACACTTACTAGCTGTGTAACCCTGGGCAAGTCACTTAATCCCCATTGCCCTGCAAAAAACATACACACACACACACACACACACACACACACCATGCAAAATAGTTGCATACAAAAATAGACAACCTTGCATGATTTTTGAAGAGACAAATTTAGAGGGAACATAAATCACTGGTACCAGGGAATGAAAATTACAGAGAAGTTGACTTTGACTCAACATTAAAGAAAACCTCTCCTAACCATTAGAGCTGTCCCAAAATATAATGGCCATCATAAGAAAGAACAAGTTGACTGTTGCCAGAGCTCTTCAAGCAGAGACTGGATGACTACTCCTGAGGGATGTTATGAGAAAGATTCCTGTTCCAGGTAGGGGACTGGATTAGAAGACTCTCTCAAGTACCTTCCCAATTCCCCTATTGTCTGTTTCTATGGATTCTATGATGTCATCTCCGCAGAGTATCTACTTTGTGGGTTATCTGCAGCACATTTATTTTTCTTTTTAAACCTAGGTCGATTTAGAACTTGTGGATTTGCCTTATTCTCCCCTCAGTTAGTTGGGATTTTTTGTTTTGTTTTGTTTTAGGGAATAAAACCTAATTTTAATATTGCCACAAGATAATGACAATTATGAAAGTAAAATACTTGGGGGGGGGGAGAGAATTCAAATAAAGACTTCCAAAAATCAGAGAAAAATAAACTTGGGCTTCCCATTGTTTCAGATGAACAGCCCCCTTTCCTCCCTCCATTAGTGCATATAATCAAGAATTAATTGCTTATACATCTCCATTCATACAGGTTATTAGCGTGCTGAATAGCATCAATTTTAGCTGATGTTACAGTTGAGCTCTCCTATAAACTCAGCATTTAAATTGCTCACAAATGCCTCCTGACCACTTCGAAACAGCGTGTTTAACTCAGTTCAAATTCGAAGCTGCATAAGTGTTAGAAGTTGGAATTTCCTGAGGTGGAGGGGGTGGGGTGGGGGAGCTGGGCTGTCCTCGGAAGTCTTAGATGTAACCCTTCTCCATAAAGCAGCTTACTCTGCCCTTGTTTTTAGCAGTTATTTTGCCCACCCCTGGGTACCTTCCACAAGTCTACTTCAGCAGATAATAAGGCAGTCCTACAGGGGGTATTTTTGTTGTGATGTTTCCAGGGCCTGTTACTAGGAGACAGCATGGCCTGGGGGTCTGGGGGAGGCCTGAGACGGAGGAATCCACTGCCTTTACTAACTACTTTTGTGGGCACTTGCTGTGTTGCCTTGGGCAAATTACTTAACCTCTCTAGGCTCCCGTTTCCTTATGCAAAACTAGGAAATGGCATTAGCCTTCTCACAGAGCCAAGTGACCAAGAGAATAGGTTTTTCATTCCTTAGGGCTCCATACCCAGAAAGGTGTTTAGAGTTCTTAGTATTTTCCAAAAATACCCTTACTCTCTCTATCCCTTCTCCTCCCTTCCCCCACCTCCTTTCCTTGCTCCCTCCAGTCATCTCTACAGAAGAAACCAGCTCTCTCTTTCTTTGGTTATCCTTAATTGACTTCCATATTTTATGCTGCCTGTCGGCCTGGAACAGCCTGCCAATTACTGTACATTAATCCCCTTCTTATCTCTCCTTCCTTAAGAAATTGCTGAAATTTCACCATAGACCCTGCAAGATAGAGCATTCCAGCCGAAAGCAGCCTGCCCACAACATATGTTTATTCGTTCTTACACAATAATACATACATCTTGGATTATAAAACCCTTCAGGGTGGATCCACCCCTCCCCCAGTTTAAGAATGTGTATACATTTATGACACTATTTAAATAACAATGATAAGGAATGCTATGAGGCTAGGCCTTGAATATTTTATTTGTCTGTTCATTTGGGTATCAGAATTTACATAATCAAACTTGCCTCAGAACTTCTCTCTTATCCAACAAACCACGTCTCTCCCCTCCTTTATTTCCCCTGATAATTCAGCTATGTTACTTCTAAGCCAACCAACTACAATTAAAGGAAGACTTTCATTCTCCTCTAAAGAAATTACTTTCAGCTTTCATCCTCAAAAATGTGCACACGAGTCTCAGTAGCCGAATATGTCCAAACTAGGCTGATTGTAGACATCTGAGAGACTCATTCCGTTATACCAGGGAAGGGGAATTCTGGAAACCTAGAGAAGGAAAAGGTGGGCAGACATTGCCGTGGTGCACTCACAGCTAAAATGGCGCCCTTGTTCACAAGCACCAACCAACATCATCACTAATTACTGCTGTGATTAGTAGCAAAGAGTTTGGTCCCAGGAGGCTTGCTTTCCTGAAGAAAATGGAGCGCCATATGGTGCAGACATTTTTTTTTTCTACAGCTCTCATATGTTACTAAGGAATTTCTCCATTCCCACGATTGTCCTATCAAACATCTTGTTTGAAATATATTTCAAAGGGAGAGAATTTTCCCATTTGTCAGATATTGACCTTTTATGGACATAGTGTGCCATTCCATTTAAAAAAAAACCCATCTTTTTCTTATTCTAAAATAGTGAAATGAAATATGTTATTCAATTAGAAACTAAACTGAAGAAAAAAAAAGAGAATGAGATTAAAGCCTCAAGACCTTTTTCCTCAGCATGGAGTCAGACTGACAAATAGAGACTAAGTAATTAATAGAGGCTTTAGTTCTGGGCATACTTTTGGCAGGAAAATACATTTTCCCCAAACTTTCCAACTACATGGGAGATGAGAATTTAGATAACTTGTCTTACATGTCTTTGGTTCCTAATTGGGAAAGCATACTTGGTGTTAAATTTCCTTTTGTATACATGGTTTTAAAGGCAATATGGTGGGGCAGCTAAGTGGTGAAGAGGATAGAGCACTGGCCCTGGATTCAGGAGGACCTGAGTTCAAATCTGACCTCAGACACTTAACACTTACTAGCTGTGTGACCCTTGGCAAGTCACTTAACCCCAATTGCCCTGAAAAAAAAAAAGAAACAAAGGCAATATGGCCTATTAAATAGGACTGGCATAAAAGTCCAGGAAGACCTAGGTTCAAGTTCTGCTTTTTACAATACTATCTGTGAGGGGCTACTAGGTGGTGCAGTGGATAAAGCCTGGCCCTGGATTCAGGAGGACCTGAGTTCAAATCCAGCCTCAAACACTTGACACTTACTAGCTGTGTGACCCTGGGCAAGTCATTTCCCAGCAGCAAAAAATAAAATACTATCTGTGAGACCCTAGAAAAGTCACTCTCAGTGCCACACTCCAAGACTACACATTGCAGAGCAGGTATAAACCTGCTTTGGGAGAGGGAATAATTTAATGCAAGAGTTCCTTAAACTATTGAAATCCCAAGTTTAGTCCCTATCCATATTTTAGATTCAGTTTATTATAAGGTATTGGAGGACCTAAGTTCAGTTATAAGCTCTGTTAATTCTTACTTTTGTGGAGGGATGTGTCCATTTGGAATATGTTGTTTTCTGAGATTGTGAGGATGAAGATGATTTCTGGTTAGGTGCCAAACAATCCAGATTGTTTGGATTCAACACATAACCACATCATAGCAGATATAGAAGAAGCAGCACATGGAGTTTTTGAAGGAGGTGAAGACAGAGAGAGAAAAGGGGAGAAAGAGAGAGACAGACAGAGAGACACGAAATAGAAAAAGCCAGAGATAGAAAGAAACAGAGACAGAGAGATAGGGAGAGACAGAGATTGACCCAGAGAACAGAGATATAGAGGAGGGGACAGAGAAATGCTAATCAATATTGTTGAGGAAACTAGGAGTTTCCCCTCAATCAGCTGGTCATAAGACTTTGAAGGTTTTCCTCCCCATCCCACCCCACCCCTGCCCTCCTGTTTTCTAGTGGCTACCTGTAAAGTAGGGAGACAATTTGAGTTGGACTACATGAGTTAGAGTAATCCACAGGAGAACCGGAGGGATCCTAGAGATGCTGATCCTGACATTCCAGTTTTTGGGAAAGCATGAACAACTCCCTTAGAGAA
Organism: Dromiciops gliroides; assembly: GCF_019393635.1. Taxonomy (NCBI): domain Eukaryota; kingdom Metazoa; phylum Chordata; class Mammalia; order Microbiotheria; family Microbiotheriidae; genus Dromiciops; species Dromiciops gliroides. The sequence continues at coordinate 420,302,029 of NC_057864.1, read as the reverse complement.
ACCCAGTGCCTAGACTGGTGCTTGTCACTTGTGTGATTGTGATGATCCTGTATAGCTGTTTGCCTACTTCCCTTGCAAATATTGTGAATGATGGCTATCCCCCACCCTCAACCTCCCTGAACCCATTGTGGCAGGAGATTTAACATGTTTAGAGATCTGCTGAATGTCTTTTTATTTTATTTTATTACTATTTTTTAAGTGAGGCAGTTGGGGTTAAGTGACTTGCCCAAGGTCACACAACTAGTAAGTATGAAGTGTCTGCGGCTGGATTTGAATTCAGGTACTCCTGACTCCAGGGCCGGTGCTCTATACACTGCGCCACCTAGCTGCCCCTGCTCAATGTCTTGATTTCCCCTTTTTGGGACTTGGTGGATTAAAGAGAGTACAGTTTTTACCCTGAAAAGAGGTGAGGTTCGCCTTGGGATTGAAGTTATGAAATGTTCACATGATACAAATGAATTTCTTAATATTTCTATGCCTTTACTAATAAATTAAGCTACTATTTAGCCTCGACTTCCAGAAAAGTCAGTGGACCATGTGAATCTGGTAAGAATAAGTAGAAGGGTTGACATCATCATTGATATATACTTTTAGATATAGAAGACAGGAGATAATTTTAAGGGGATGAGCCCTGGAAAGTTAACTGCCACCTACCCCAAGTTCCATACTCCTGATAGAATCAGTCTATTATGTGCATAACCTTGGGAAAGCTATTTAACCATTCTGCTCCTCAGTGGAAATTGGGCTAGATGAAGGGACCTTTTAGGTTCCTTCAACTTTGAAATACTAGGAAATTCTCTAGTCTACAGAACTAATTAATGACCCATTTTTTCACTTGATGGAAGATCTAAAGAGATACAAGGTTCTGACATCTGCCATTGTTTTCTCCTTACTGGCTACCCTCTACCTATGAGGACTATAGACTGACCCTATGTAAATCTGAAACAGGAGAAGTTTTAATTTGGTCTCCTTTCTGTGAATGCTTTTTTTCTCCCAGACAGTGCCTTCTCCCTTTTATTATGTTCCTCTTCCCAGAATACCCAATGTTCTCCAATTGCCAGAGGATTCGGCGCCTGTTTTGTCAATAAGAAATGGACCCTATAAGCTCATTCATATAAATATATTAGGGACTTAACTGCTACTTCTCCCAAGATATAAAACACAAAAGAATAAGTTGCTCAAAAAATTTTATTAAGTTCCTACTATATTTTAACCACTGTGCTAAGTACTTTATACATATTATCCAATTATCCTCCAAATTATGCCATATAGGCTACTAGCTATTGCATTTACACACAGACAGACAGAGCCGATGACAGGGATGAAGAGAGGGATGCATAGGGTAGACAGAGAGACCGAGACAGAGAAAGGGCAATCAGAACTGCAGAAGAAACTGAGAGTACTTCTTGCATGCCTGAAAGGTTGGACCTGAGACTCACTCTTCAGATTTCAGAGTCAGTAATGCATTTCAAACACAGCAGCAAAGTACATTTATACAATCATTTCAGTGGATGTGAGATTTCAGAAATATGTGTAATTCTGCTGCTGTGGCTTTCAATTCATCCATGTTTTCTCACCCTGGAATGTACTCCCTCCAAACTTTTACTTTTTACAGTTCTTCCCCATTTTTCAAGACTGAGTTTGTGTCTTGAGTTTCCCTGTCACTACAGAATATTTTTATGGTCAGTTTCTTTTTTGTTGTTGTTGTTTTGTTCATTTTTTTGCAGACTGTTTCTTGACTTTGGATTTGATGTTAGAGTTAGGCTCTGCTCACCTCTAGAAAGGATGGCTAGTTTGAGCTTCTGTGGTTGAATCTGAGAGCCTATAGGTTTTTTGGTATTTCCAAGGTGGTGTCATCTGGGGAAAGTTCTAATCATTATCCTCCTGGTTTGTGCTCTGGTCCTTACCCAGCTAGGACCTCGGCTCCTTTGGGACTACAGACTGTAGCTGTTGCTCTCCACCCTGGAACTGTGATCCAGAATTGGGTAGTGGCTGAAGAAGCTGCAAAATCACACCCTGTCCTGAGTATAGTGCTAGCACAAGGGTCCCCTGTAATGTTTTCCTGATCAGGTATTTAGTCCCCTTACCATCCTTAGATGCTGAGCACTCCTGGTGCCACAGCTGCTGCTGTCCCTATTGCCACCTCCAGGCCCTATGGTTGGTGCTGTTTCCACCACAATGGGCTCCCAGCTAGCCTTCATCCCAGTGTTTGCAGATAGCTCTTTTTGTCCTTTGAAGCTGTCCTAAGCTGGAAAAATTAGTCTCTGTGACAACTTAAAAAAATTATCCCACCCAGAATTTGATCTGATGAAATTTACTTTTATTTATTTATTTATTTTTAGGGCTGGGAAAGTTGAGTAGAAATGCTCATCTTTGTGTGCTATCTTGACTATGCCCAACAAAATATTGAGGAAAAATAAAACCTTTTCATTTCTCCTCTTCTTTATGTGACACTGTATCTTTTTCCATCTGCTAGGATACCTATTATAGGGTTTACAGGTTACATATTTTGAACTGATACCCTTTTTTAAAAATTACACTGTCTGCTAATTGTTGTAAATTGTGTTTGCAAAATCTAAGTAAAATGTCTTCCATTTTTTTAAACCAAAATCAATTTATTATCCTGAAAAGGGCACTAAATGGCATATGCATTGAAATTGGAATGAGGAAATTACTCTGGCTTCTGCCTGGCCTCAAATTAAGCTGTTGCCCTTTGCTACAATGGCAGGTGTTGCCCTTAGGTACAGCAATGGCATTCTTAAAAGACCTAAAATAACCCAACAGCTATATGCATCTCCTAGCAATTTTTTTTTTAAGAATAAAAGTTAGTGGCGTATGATGACTTCCAAAGAGATATATGTATATATTTCTTACTTATTCCATTTAAAATTGTAATAGTCTTTTTTTTAACCTTGAAAAGCAAGAAAGCTCTTTCTCCTGAGGGACCTAGGTCAGCATCTGATTACATGGGCAACATGTCGTTTAACTATTAATATGGAGCAGGGCCATACTGTCAAGATCCTCTAAATTCAAGGGAGTTTTAACTACTTCCCTCCACAAAGCAGCCCAAGGAAATCTCAGAAAACAACCTCCCCTGCCCCAAACATACATACACATATATAGCTTTCATTGAACACCGAACTCCAAAAGTTATCTAAGTCATCAGACTATCACCTCCCTATTCTGGGCACTGTACTTTTCTTAATACAACCTAAAATCACACTACTTGTTTGAACTGCTATGTCTTAAATTGAGCTTGCCATTGACCAAACATTCTAAGACCTTTCTACATGTTAACCACCTGTCCTCCATCATACACATGTGCTGTTTATTTTTAAACCCAAGGCTTTTAACTGCCCTTTATTAAATCTGGCCTCTGGTTCCTCTAGCTGGTCAAGATCTGGACATTGTCATATTTGATTCTTTAATCCAACCTACTAAGAGAGGCAGCATGGTTTCCAGAGCACTGGACTTATTAAGGTCAGGATGGACCTGTGTTCTAGTACGGTTTCTGAAGTTTGATAGTTATGTGGACATAAGTGAATCCCTTAACCTCTGTGAACCTTAGTTTCCTTATATATTTAGCTGGACTCTGGATGTATTCTCCTGATCCATATGTGCACCAGCAGGTTGGGTCTCCAAAGCTTGACTGGCTGGATATTCCCTCTCAGGCTTCTCAGGGTACTTCTGAGGAGTAATGGAGTTGTTCATATGTTATTGGCTCAAGCCCCCATTCTGGTGTGCTCTTCCCACTAAAAAATATCATTGATTACTATCCCCAAATCATTTCTGAGTTGATATCATCTCAATAATGGTGATAAGCAAAAAAAATCATTGATTATCTTTTACAAATCTACTGAATGTATTAGATATAAAAGAATCAAGGTACAAAAATGTCCTCCACTCTTTCTGAATCAGAGCACACCCCCCCTCTACAATCTTGGTCCCTGGGAAGAGTTGGTTCAAACTTAAGGTAGTTGCTATGTTCACTTCTGAATGAAGCATAGTTAATGGATGAACCACAATCTTGTTTATAGGAAATGACATCTTGGCTTCCAAGTCAATCCACTGCTGAGCTGGGTCCATCAGGGTGTTCCTCACAGCTGTATGGGTGCCAGCATTAGATGATAACAAGCTCTTGTATAGATTCCATTTCTTAATAATTATAGTAGCTATTTTACCCCCTTTGAAGCTTATGACATCATAACCTAATTGATTTAATTTCCAATACCCATTCCCTAAGAGCAGGAAAAAAATGAAACAGAACGAATACAAAAAAAGAGCTGTACTATGTACCCATGGATTCATGTCAGCCCAGGTGGGTAAGGAAGGCTGCTGGCTTACCCCTCACCATCCCCACCCTGCAGCTTTTAGCAATCCTTGACTTGATCACAGCCAGAGGGAGAGGGAGAGGGAGAGGGAGAGGGAGAGGGAGAGGGAGAGGGAGAGGGAGAGGGAGAGGGAGAGGGAGAGGGAGAGGGAGAGGGAGAGGGAGAGGGAGAGGGAGAGGGAGAGGGAGAGGGAGAGGGAGAGGGAGAGGGAGAGGGAGAGGGAGAGGGAGAGGGAGAGAGAGAGAGAGAGAGAGAGAGAGAGAGAGAGAGAGAGAGAGAGAGAGAGATCAAATCTTCTAGTTATTGCTTTTTGTATATATACTTGGTTCTGGCTCAGCAGCCAATCAAAAGGCTTTTCTTTAGTACTCAGTAACAGAATGGGAAATAGTCACAGAATACCATACATGTTCTTAACTGGAGAGACAAGGCCCTCCATTCTATAACATCACACAATTCCACCCAGGCTTACCATCCCATCATAGGGATTACCAACAAGCAGAGCCTATTGTATGTTTTCCTAGGACTCCTTCTTACATATATACAATGGAAATGATATCTGTAGCTTTACCAACCTGTTGTGTGAGTGACATCTTCCTTTACACAGTCTAGTCTAGTTTTCCTTTTAAAAGTATATTGAGAGAATAAGGGGATAGTGCTCAGCCTCAGGCATGGAGATAGCTACAGGATCATTCTTTGACCCTGGGGTTGGGGGGCATCTCTCTGCCGTGGTATAGAAGGGCAGGGATCAGGCCCTGCACAGAGCAGCACTGCTTGGTCCTACATGAGGGGAAACAGGAACAGCTCCAACATGGAAGTGGATTGGGAGGGGGGAAGAAGTGGTGGTGCTCAGGGCCCAACATAGTAAGGGGAATGCTCAGGCCCTCAGCTGATTAGGCTGTGGCAGTCCCATAAAAGTCCTTTGCTTACTGTAATCTGGATCTGAGAAGGCCTCTCCACATTGCTGCCAGTGTGGTACTTAGTGGTCAATAGACAATTTCTTCCCAGGGAGGGCTTAGAGAACCAAGAAGTGGAGTTATTAGGAAGTAGCTTTCTTTCTGAAACTGGAAGAATTAAGGAAGGAGCATTCCTTCTAAAGAGAAAAAGATTTAATATACTTCCCCCCATTCATACATACACCATGGGGTTCCCAAGAAAGGATAGGTCTGGTTGGTGGGCCAGGAAATACTAAGTGGGTGGTAGTACCAGACAATTCTTGTTATCAATGCTGGTTGATGCCAAACTAAATGGAAGAGAGTAATGATAATGTAGATACCTTACTACAGATGATCATGTCCATGATGAGAATTGGTGACTATGTGAGAAATGTTGTCAACTGTCCTGTGGCCCTGGTGTTTCTGGTGCTATTCCTGCTCATCCATAGAGCTTTATATTAGGAGAACTACTGTTAACTACAAAGACATAGCAACACCTTTCAAATGAATGAAGAAATGAATGGGGGAATAAATAATAAATAATAATAATAATAATAATAATAATAAAAGAAAAAGCCTTAAGTACTTCACTATGTGCAAAGCACTGTGCTGAGCCTGAGGATCCACATAATTTAAAAATGTAAAAACTCTTCTAAGCTCAGAGTTCTACAAAAATAGGCAGCAGACCAGATTTAACTCACAGATAAAGACTGCAAAACCCTAGGTGATGTAATATTAGCTCTTTTCCCTTATATTGAGTCATCTTTGAATTTGATGAGCATGCCTTTTGTCATGAGATCATAGATTTAGAGTAAGAAGAGACCTTAGAAATCATCAAATCCAACCCTCTCAATTTATATATGAGAAAACTGAGGCTGAGACAGGTTAAATGACTTGCCCAAGGGAATGATTCCATTAAATTTGGTTATATAAAAGATTGAATAGAATAGGTCAAGCACAAAATCCTTCAATCTTCCACCTGCCAGCTCCTTCCAAGATGGAACCTATCCCTTAATTCTCAATATATCCCCATCACTTTTGAGACACAGTAACTCATCTATAACTTAGTCTTTGAGGGTTGTTTGAGTATCAGAGAGGTTAAATTAATAACACATGGTCATATAGCCATAGATGAGTTTTGAGCCTAGCTTTTCTTGATTCCAAGTTCAGCCAGCATTGTATCTATTATGTCCACCTCATAGATTCTTAGAGGTGTGTTTGCCAATGTCACTAATATGTATTTCTGGGTATTCAGTCTGTTTCAAATCCAAATAAGTATACTATCATGCAACTTACACCTTCCTGTTTATCAAAATCCATGTATATCTAAGGCATTCCCTTGATCTTTCAGTTTAGTAACTGTCAAAATCAAAGGAAGTTAGCCTTTCTATTCAACTCATGCTACCTTGTTGAAAAAATTCTTCCCTTTCTAAGGGATAACAAATAATCTATTTAATAACCTGTTCTATAATTTTGCTTGGAATCAACTCACCAGCAGATTCTGTATGCTCTGAACAATTAATTACCCACTTAGTATCCCAAGCAACTCTTTAAAATTCTTAAGTGTCAGCATAGTCAATGATCCACATTGGGAGGGGGAGTTTTCTCATAGGAAATTTCCTACATTGGTGACTACACAGGTCTGGACCAAAAAGAAAAAAAAAAGTTGTTTTCTGATGGTTTGAAATCTCTTCATCTGAAGTCTACTGTCACATTATAAGATACCCAGAATTATTTTTCTTTGACTCTCATGAACCCTGGGATAGTGTGATCATTTTCCTGCCATTTCTACTTAATCTACTAATTCTTTATTTGTCAGAGTAAAGTACTTCTAAATTATCAATTATATGAATAAGACAAGTTTAGAATTCATCAGATGGCTTCCTTTTAGCATGAAGATAAGTCCAATAGATATCCAGATACTGCATATGCTCAATCACAAGTTCAGCCTGATTATCTGTCAGTTTTAGGATTTGTGCTGGTAAATTGATGTCCATTTATTCCACCCATTTCAGTCATTCATGTAGACTTCCAAAATTATTTATCCTTCCTTTAGAACTTTCCAAATGCTGTCTTATTTGCTTTCTACTACTCTCAGGTTTGTGGATTTCCACAAAGGTGAATATAATATTGACATATGATGCTGATGAACCATCCTTCCATATTCTTGTCATTTTACCAAGTCTCAGGGATACCCATGAGATTTTGTTGACCTCCTTATTTTAAGTTATTGTGTTCATTTGGTTTCTCTTCAGTCTATTGTTCTATTCATAGATGAAGTCCTATCTTTTCATGTATTTTATCTCATGAATTTCTGGACACTTCTACTGTTTCTCATATTCCTTTCATACCTGTTGCTCTCCATGGTGCCTGATTTTGCAATTATACTTGGGCACTTTTCTTTTTGCTCTTCCAATTTCAGTTCAAAGCCCTTTTGATCAGATCAGCATTTTGTCCCTGGGCCAAGAGCCTATGATTCCTGTATCATAAGCCAGGACCCAGAAAGTGAAATTTCATTCCCCAACATCACCTTAACCAGCTTTTCATTTTCCATATCTTCTAAAGCACCAAACCTTCCATCAGTAGTAATGACGTAAACACCACCTATGCTCCTAAACTCTTTAGTTTCTTTTCTATGATTTTATAATATTTTGAAATTCATTCCAGGTTTTTTGGGTTGGGTAGCAAGCAGAAAGTGTCACACCTTTTTGAGGACTCTACATCACATTCTAAATGCATTCATCAGGGAATTCCTTATTGACCATGTCACATGGACTTGAGGGACTTATGAGGGGCTGTCTCCTCATTCTCCCCAAAAGAATTATTCTCTCCTAGACACTTCCAATTCAGACCATGTCATAGGTTTACACTCTGACTTTGAGAAATTGTTCTGGCTTTATACCTCAGTCATCTGAAATGGAAAATGGGTATTTTTTCAAAACCCGAAACAAGAAAACTGCCACCACCAACAAACCGAAACACCTAAAAAAGACATGAAAATATCAAGGTTTCCTCTTCCATGGGAAATAATATTTTAATTTAATCTAAACTAGTACCATGGTATAGGAAAAGTTCTGGACTCATAAGGATCTAGCAGAGTGATCCTGAGCAGATTATGGAACTTCTCTGAGCCTCAGTTTCCTCATCTATAAAGTATATCTGTCTCACAGGACTGTTGAGATGATTAAATGACATCATGTGTACATTAAGTACTTTGGAAACCCTAAAACCCTTTATAAATGTCAGCTATTATGAAATTATTATGTGCAATAGAAATGTGAATAGTGTAAAAACTAAGCAAGCTTTGGCAAAAAGTTGTTTTTATTAGTATAAGAAATATGGATATTTGACAGGGATATTCTTTTATATGAAATATTTTTTTAACTTGTTGCATCCCTTTTTTAGAAAGAGGGATGGTTTTTTTGGCCACACTTTACTACCTGTATGAACCTGTGCAACTCATTTACCTTATCTGCAAAATGAGGGAATTGGACTATAAGACTTCTGAAGTCACTTCTAGCTCTAAATCCATGATCCTATTATTCATTGAGTTTCAATTATATCAGGAGTTCTTAAATTTTTTTGCATTATGATCCCCTTTGGCAGTTTGGTGAAACCTACTAAGCTCTTTTCAGAATAATATTTTTAAGTGCATAAATTCAAATACAGAGGCTAACAAGGGAAACCATATTGATTTATAGCTATAAAAGATTTTTAGAACAAGTTCACAATTGAAAAAAACTGATTTGTGTAAATTATTCTATGATTAAGTGTGTAAATTACTCTATGATTAAGAACTTGCTGAAACTTGGCTGAAGCTTGAAACAGGTGAAGAATGAAATAGATTTTTGATGTTTTGGCTTTTGATTTAGAAATCACAGGGGGTGTAGTATTTGAGGAGATGCTGAACAGGTAGAAGTACAATACTTAGGGGGAAAGTCTAACTCTCTTATCTTTCCTTAAACTCAAATTGCTGATTTTGTATCATCTTATTGCTTGGCTTCCTCAATATTTCAATCTGTGGAAAATCATGCCTGGGGACTTTGCAATCTGGAATTTTAGGCTACTCAGAGCACCCTGGCTCCCCCTCAAGTCATTTCATCCTCCCTGGCCATGTGCTCAGATCACAAGAATGAAAGGACAGTTGCATCCTTTCTCTGTCTCTGTCTCTGTCTGTCTGTCTGTCTGTCTGTCTCTGTCTCTGCTTCTCCCTCTCTGTCTGTCTCTGTCTATGTCTCTGTCTCTCTGTCTGTCTGTCTGTCTGTCTCTGTTTCTGTCTCTCTCTGTCTCTCTCTTTACATAGCACCCATGCCAGGAAGAGCAATTAAACATGGCATATTCGTGATGGAAACTACTACAGACAGGGAGTGGCTGCTAGCTTTCAAGGTTTATTCTAATTCTCTACCTGGAAAAATAGAATTCCTCACAAACTTAAATTAAACCATCTCTATAAAACAGACTAGGCTCTCAAAATTAGGCAGAAGTAGGATGGTATATGGAATTGGGTCATGCCACAGCAGCGGTGACTTGGGAAAGACTGCTCAGTTCAGTTTAGCTTTAAATCTTGTGTGTGTGTGTGTGTGTGTGTGTGTGTGTGTGTGTGTCCTTAACCTGAGCAGGTGGCTCACCCTGGGGATTAATCTGGGACCATTCAGTCATGCATAGTTACTAATCCCTGGAGGTTAATGGTTTAGATGGAACTGATTCTTGTAGTCCAGGAGCCAGAGTGGAGCTGGGGATGGAGAACCAACAGTCAAGTCAAAGGGGAATGGAAAGGGAAGGGCAGGGGGAGACAGTCTTGTCCACAGCCTCAAGTGGTTTCTGGACACGCATAACCAGTGAGCTCTCCTCCCAAAGTTAGGGTTGCCTTTGACCTTTACTTCTTGGATCAAGGAAAGGACTTAAGTTCCCAACTCTGCTTGTTTCCCATCTCATAAGTACATTAAGGAAAATGAAGGTAAATTAATCAGGTGATAGTTTAAAAACTGAAGTAGAAGAAAGAGAAAATTGATTCAAAATATAATTTCTTGTTTGATGCCAATGGTGGTGTCTAATTTTTTATGTGAGCCTCTAATAAATTGTTCTGGATTAACCAATGAGGAAATTTTAATAGAATCATAAACTGAGAGACATAAAGCATGTTATCCAGTCTAAGAGTTCTTAAGGTTTTTTGTATCATGGACCCCTTTGGCAGCCTGGTGAAACCTATGGAACCTTTCAAAGAAGAATATTTTTAAACACATAAAATTAAATACGTAGCATTACAAAGGAAACCAATTATATTGAAATATATTTGTCAAAAATTTTAAAGCTCATGGGCCCCAGGTAAAGAACTCCTGATCTAGTTTCCCAGAATCTTTCGAATATTACTGACAGTCCTTCATCAAATTACATCCAACAAGTCTCCTGGGAGCAGAGGATGTGGACTCATCTGGGCCAGGTGGGATCCCAAATGTTATACAGCTAGTCAGTGCCACAGGGTCTGAATTAGAATTCTGTACTTATATGTAATTTTCCTACTTACAAAAGTTCTTCTGGCAAAACACCCAGTATAAAACCTATCTCTATGTCTTCTTTGAGTATGCTTTTACTCATCATTTGCCTCCTCCTAACTGTATTCTCAGTAATTATACCCTGGCTAGCAAATGCCCAATGGTTAACGGTGTTTATAAAGGCAAAGTAAATATTTTAACCACAGAAAGGCAAACAGACTTTCTGGTGCCCAGAAGAGAAGCCTTCAGGTTCTCGTGAAGGATCTCATGGGGGAAAAGGAGATTAGATCAACACCCTGGGCTTTCTAGTCTGGAAAGCTTTAAACAATACAGCTTTGATACACAAAAATCCTCATACCTGATTGGCTGAAGCATCTCAGGCCCAGAAACTCAGGTCTTTCCTTTCCAAGATTTTGCTTCTGCCTATTCACTCTCCCAGCTACCTGTGGCTTCTTACAGCTTTCATTTCTCCAGCTCAATGTGTCTTCAATTTGTCCTGTTTCCTGAACTCAGTAAACTGACTTTCAGAGGTCACGCAGAGGTATGACCTGTCATTCTTCAGTCTATCTCATGGCTTTCATTCTTATTCACTCACAAGACTAGTTCACATCTCATAATGGATCTTGCCCAGCCTCTTTTTTTGTGATTAACTCTGTGAAAGACTAAGTTCCTTATACCATATTTCTGTGATTCTTCCCTTTAGCTCCAGGACTTTCATTTGAAGTAACATTGAAACCTCTCACAGTTTCAAGACGAATTCAGTAGCTATTGAGTTGAGGCACTGGATTGACATTCTAGATTCCTAAGTCTCCTTGACTTCTGCTTGGATGGAGAAGTTCCATGTATATCCTTAATTACCCACCACTCCCATTCCCTTAAGAAGAAAAAAAAATCACTTTCTTTTTTCCTCTTTCTAAGTCACCAATACTACCTATCATTATCTTCTTTCCATTCCTCTCTCCCTCTTAAGGAACTAAGTGGAATTCTGGGAGAATGTTGGTCTTAGGGTCTAAGGAAGACCTGAGTTCAAATTATGCTTCAAATACCTACTAGCTTTTTGATCCTGAGCAAATCCTTTAATATGTCTCAGCCTCAGTTTCCTCATTTGTGAAATAGAGATGATAATAGCACCTGTTTCACAGGGGTGCTATAGGGATCAAATAAGGTAACATGTAAAGCCCTTTGCAAACCTTAAAGCACTGTATAAATACTATTATTATCCTCTCTATAAAAGACCTTCTCTAATAGTTTACTGTCCATTGGTCAGCCAACTAGCATTAATTAAATACCTACTATTTGCTGGGTACTATGCCAAGTACTCAGGATACAGAGGAAGGCAACAACAACAAAACAAAAAACTACTGTGAAAATAGAAGCCATATTAACTTTATCATTTCCCTACTTCTATAACCCCAAATCAACAATGCAAAAAAACCCTCAATATTGTCATCTTCACTTCTCCTATTTTTTAATTTCTGATGAAAATTTGGCTCTTCTTGCCAAGGCAATCCAATCCAATGAATATTTATTAAGTACCTACTATGTGGCAGGCACTAGACTAAGGGCTAGGGATAGGATTAACAAAAAGACAGTCCCTGCCCTGAAGGAGCTCTCAATCTTGTAGACTGGGAGACAATCTCCCTCTACTTGTGTCCTTGATTCTCTAAAAGGGAACTTAAGAGACCATCTGGCCTAATGCCTTCATTTTGCAGATGAAGAAACTGAGCTACAGTGACAAGGAAGTGTAGTGAGTAAATGTCTGAGGCTGATTTAGAGGCCCAAGTTCTCTGAATCCAGCTCCAGTTCTCTATCCCCTAATGCCATGCTGCCTGCCATACTCTAGGGATCCTTATTTAAATCTGGCTTTAGCTCTATTCTCCTATTCTAATACAATCTAGGAATGCCCCCTTCTCAGTCTGGCTGGAATACACAAAACCTGCCGGGTAGACTGGGTTTTCTTGTCCTCAATGGAGATCAAAACTGCCTCCTCTCTGAATTAGTATACTAGATCAATTATGAACTAATCACCTTGTCTTTCATTTCAGTGGAAAGGTAAGAGTTCAAAGGGTAGTGTCTATGGGGCAGAACTATAGTATATATCCATTAGGTTAAAAAAAAAGAACACGTTTTTGAAATCTAGATCTTACTAATCATTTACTGGCTAAATAACTTACCTTCCCTATGATGGAAAAAAGGCAGTCAAATACTTAGTTAGCAGTACAGGGTCATGGAAAGTGTGCTGGTTTTATGATAACTTTGGATTTGAATCTTTGACACATTAGCTGTGTGATCACAAAGCTACTAATAAAAAAAAAAACTTTCCTGAGCCTCGGTTTCCTTTTCTGTAAAATGAGACTAATAATATCATGTTTCTCACACAGTTGTTTGAACATCCAGTGAGATAATGTATATAGCTTTGAAAACCTTTAAAAAATGCTCTATAAACTTTTGGCAATATCCAGGAAAAAAAGGACAAAGAAAGCTTTTTCACTCATTTTAAAACATGATAAAACACCAACCACAAAGTATATAAAGAAAAGCCAACATGATGAAGTGGGAAGGAGTCTAGATTTGGGTAAGAGGACCTTGGTTTTAATTCCAGTCCTTCCATTTGTTATCTGTATGATCTTGGGCAAGTTACTTCCTCCTTGGGTCTTAGTTTCCTGATCCTCCTTGGATCTTGCATAAGATTTTGCATTTATCCCTATTGCATTTCATCATATTAGATTCAATCAATCAATAATTAATTATGAAGAGTTGTATTTTTTTTTGTTTGTTTTTGGGTTTGTTTTTTTGGTGAGGCAATTGGGGTTAAGTGACTTGCCCAGGGTCACACAGCTAGTAAGTATCAAGTGTCTGAGGTAAGATTTGAACTCAGGTCCTCCTGATTCCAGAATTGGTGCTCTATCCACTGTGCCACCTAGCTGCCCCTAAGAATTTACAATTTTTTTAACGAGTTTATAACTTTAAATTGGCTTCTACATAGAGACTAAGCATTTCTAATGCTAGGATGATAGTAACTATTGCCCAGACATGATATAAAGCATTGTATAATATCATTTTCCAAAAAATTAACAGAAAATATGTAGCATCCCAATGCCATACTCAGGTTACTAAAACCTATTTGGATTCACCACTCATTTAAATCCAGTGTTCATGAGCTCCCACTTCCATTTGAATCTCCCCTTCCACTCTAGCAAGAATTAATTATGTGACTTCATAGAAAATCAAAAGGACATTCACTTAGAATCCAAAGTCAATAACATGGAATCAGACTTAAGCAACAAATGCTATAATCGCCAATATCCTAAAATTACATCCTCTCACCCTTTAGTCTCAGGAGAGTATGAGATTGCTTATCCTAGCTCCCTGTGTGATCTTATTGGCACAATGCTGAAAGTTATGGGATCAACATGATGTTAATGACTTGCCTATTAGATAACACAATGCCTCAACATTTGATGAATCCTGGGGTCTCCAAGTACGAAAAGTGCTAAAGGCATGCTTGAGGAAAAGCTGTTATTTGTGTCAAGAGTTCAGTGAAGCTGTGGGCAGCATCCTGGCCCCACATACATCTTTCTTTCACCTCCTATCTCCCTCTCTTTAGCTCTCTATTCAATCTCTAAGCCTCAACATGCTTTGTTCTTGTCTTCCTCACACAATTTCTCACCCAGTCTTTCATCAGGCACACTCCAAACTCTCCCAGAATCTATGCTGAGGTATTATTATCACCTGCTAAGTTCAGCACAAACTTGTTGAGGATGTAGTTCCCAATGTGGCAATTGCCCTCCCCCCTCCAGGTATTTCTGAATAGGTTGAATATTAGATTTTAATCAAGACAAGAAAGTCTGGACTGACCACATCAGAAAACCCTACTGACTGGGCCAATTTCTTTCCTGAATCAAAGGGAAGTACATAAAGTGGAAAGCAGATTTAACTTTTGCAATTCTCTTATGGGGACTTCCTTCCCTATCATTTTAGAGAGGTTATTAGATCTCAAGGTGAGTTTTGCTACATTGATTTAGCATAAGATGGTTAACATGACAAGAGCTGGGGTCCTCCAAATGTAAGTATAGTTTGCAAGACTACAGTCCTCCTGGATGTATAGATTATTTAAATGCTAATTTACCTCCTAATGTGAGAATTGGTTGTTAACTGCCACTCATTTATGCTAGCCTATGTGGATTTTTCAGAAGGTTTTAGAAATGATTCTGTAAGGGTTTTTATGCTCTCCTAATAAGAAATTCTAAGCATGCCACAAACTCGGGCTACAATATATCAGCACAGAGGGAGAGCATCCCAGCCACCACTTAGTAGCCATTTAAAAATGTCTTCTCTCTCCCTCCTCCTTTTTTTCTCAGTGTCGTTCCTTAGAAATCAAGCCTTTAAAAGGAAGCTATACAGGCAGAAGAGAGAGGAGAAAAGCTTGGCTAAAGAGGTGGCAGAGTAGTAGCTGCATGAGCAGAAAGGAGAGCAGGTCAGCTAAGGAAATCAGAGGGAGAAGGAATGGGAGAGGAAAAGAAGGAAACACAATGGGGGAAAGTCAGAAGATAGGAGAGAGACTGAAAGAGAGGGAGAGATTTGAAAAGTCATGCTGGATACTAGAAAGATGGGAGGGAAATGGATAAGGAAAGAAGAAAAATTTCAAAGTATTTTTTAAGAAGAGGCATTTGCTGCTATTTCCTTTGAGTGTTTAATTGAGACAGAGAGACAAAGAGGGGGAAACAGAAGGGGGAGAGAGAGAGAGAGAGAGAGAGAGAGAGAGAGAGACAGAGACAGAGACAGAGACAGAGACAGAGAGAGACAGAGAGAGAGAGACAGAGAGAGAGAGAGAGAGAGAGAAAGAGAGACAGAGAGAGAGACAGAGAGAGAGAGAGACAGAGAGACAGAGAGAGACAGAGAGACAGAGAGACAGAGAGAGAGAGAGAGAGACAGAGAGACAGAGAGAGAGACAGAGAGAGAGAGAGAGAGAGAGAGAGAGAGAGAGAGAGAGAATGAGAATCACTTGATTATTTTTCAGAAGATGTGGAACAATCAAAGAACCTCACAATTACAAGGGACCTCAGAAGTCATCCATTCCAACCTGAAATCAAACAGGAATTTTCTCTATACCATATGTAACAAGTAGACATCCAACTTTTGTTTGAAGGAGAAGGACAGCCAGGTGGGGCTGCTAGGCCCTGCAATGCTGAGCCTGGCGTCAGGAAAACTCATCTTCCTGAGTGGAAATCTGGCCTTAGTAACTTACTAGCTGTGCAACTGAGCAAGTCACTTAAAACTGTTTGCCTCAGTTTCCTCATCTGTAATATGATTTGGAGGACATGGCAAACCATACCAGTATCTTTGCCAAGAAAACTCCAAATGGGGGCACAAAAAGTCATTCACAATTGATCATCATACAATATTGCTGTTATTGTGTACAATATTCTCCTGGTTCTGCTCATTTTACTTTGTATCTGTTCATATGTCTTTCTGGGTTTTTCTAAAACCATCCTGTTCATCATTTCTTATAGAACAATGATATCCCATTATAATCATATGCCATAACTTGTTTAGACATTCCCCAGTGGATGAGCATCCCCTCAATTTCCAATTCTTTGCCAGTACAAAAAGAGCTGCTATAAATATTTTCGTACATTATAGATCCTTTTCCTTTTTAAAAAATCTCTTTAGGATATAGACCTAATAGTGGTTATGTTGGGTCAAAGGGTATGCACACTCTTATAGCTGTTAGGGTAGCTCCACCAAAAATGAATTAGTATTCCAATTTTCCTACATCCATTTCACCATTTATTATTTCCCTTTTCTGTCATATTAGTCAATCTGATAGGTATGAGTTGGTACCTTAGAGTTCTTTTAATTTACATTTCTCTAATCAATAGTGATTTAGAACATTTTATATGATTTTAGATAGCTTTGATTTCTTCTTCTGAAAACTGCCTGTTCATATCCTTTGACCATTCATCAATTGCAGAATGACTTATATTCTTATAAATTTGACCCAGTTATCTATATATTTGAGAAATGAGGCCTTTATCAGAGAGAAAATCTCCCCTCCCCCCAGCTTTCTGTTTTCCTTCTATTCTTGGCTGCATTGATTTTGCTTGTGCAAAGCCTTTTGAATTTAATGTAATCAAAATTATCCACTTTACATCCTGTAATACTCTCTATCTCTTGTTTGTCCATAAATTCTTCTGTTATCCATAGATCTGAGAGGTAAATTATTCCATTCTTCCATAATTTATGTATACTATTACTTTTTGTATCTGAATCATGTACCCATTTTGATCTTATCTTGATATACCATGTGAGACCTTGGTCTATACATAGTGTCTACCAAAATGCTTTCCAGTTTTCCTAGCAGTTTTTGTCAAATAGTAAGTTCTTGGCCCGAAAGCTTGGACTTTTGGGTTTATCAAACACTAGTTTACTATGTTCATTTACAACTGTGTCTTGAATACCTAATCTATTCCACTCTATTTCTTAGCCAGTCCCAGATTGTTTTGATGATTACCAGTTTGAGGTCTGTTTTAACTAGGCCACCTTCCTTCATGTTTTTCATTGACTCTTTTTATATTATTGTCCTTTTGTTCTTCGAAATGAGTTATTTTTTCTAGCTCTATAAAATATTTTTATTAGTTTGATTGGTATGGCACTGAATAAGTAAATAAATTTCGGTAGAATTTTCATTTTTATTATATTGGTTCAGCCTATCAATGGGCAATTAATGTTTTTTTTCCCAAATTTTTTAGATCTGACTTTATTTGTGCATAAAAATGTTTGCAATTGTGTTATGTAGTTCCTGGGTTTGTCTTGGCAGGTAGTCTCTCAAATATCTTATATTGTATACAGTTATTTCAAATGGAATACCTTTTTCTATCTCTTGCAGCTGAACTTTGTTGGTAATATATAGAAATGCTGATAATTCATGTGATTTTTGTATCCTGAAACTTTGCTAACATTTTAATTATTTCAACTAGTCCTTTAGTCGATTCTCTAGAATTTCCCAAGTATACCATCATATCATCTGCAAAGAGTAATAGTTTTGTTTCCTCCTTGCCTATTCTAATTTCTTTAATTTCTTTCTCTTCTCACTACTATGGCTAGCACTTCTAGTGCAATTTTGAATAATAGTGTCGGTGATTGGCTTCCTTCCCTCACCCCTGATTTTATTGGGAAAGCTTCTAGTTCATCCCCATTACAGAAAATACTTGTTGATGGTTTTAGATAGATACTACTTGTAATTTTAAGGAAAGTTCCACTTATTCCTTTGCTTCTAGTGTTTCTTTTTAAATAGAAATAAGTATTAAATTTTGTCAAAAGTTTTTTTTTTTGCATGTGAGATAATTATATGGTTTTTGTGAGTTTTGTTATTGATATGGTCAATTATGGTGATAGTTTTCCTAATATTGAACCAGCCTAGCATACCTGCTATTTCCTTTTCCAGCTCATTTTATAGATAAGGAAACTAAGGCAAATGGGGTTATGACTTTTCCATGGTCACACAACTAATAAGTTTCTGAGGCTGGATTTACACTCAGGAAGATGCAATGATATTTGTAATGTATTGACCACCAAAAATCTTTTCCACCCTGGCATTATAACCAGGGTCCCTGTTCCTGCTAGTGTTCCTCCTTGCCCTGGGACTGTGACCTTGGACAACATATAAGCAATGCATCAGAGTCCTGCTCCCACTGCCAGCAAAGGAACCCCTGTAATCTCCTTCTGACCATTTGTGACCCCCTTACCATCTGTGGGCTGAGAACTCTGGAAGCCACTGCTGTCAATTCAGTTGCCCTCAAGGCCTGCTACTTGACTGTGCTCTACTCTCACACCAGTGAGATAGACCTGTCCTGCCAACCTTCCAAGTTGTCTTGCAATAGAAAATTGTTTCACCCTATCCCTTTTTTTTTTGGTGGGGCAATGAAGGTTAAGTGACTTGCCCAGGGTCACACAGCTAGTAGGTGTCAAGTGTGTGAGGCCAGATTTGAATTCTGGTACTCCTGAATCCAGGGCCGGTGCTTTATCCACTATGCCATCTAGCTGCCCCTTCACCCTATCCTTTTGTCGGTTTTACCACTTCAGATTTTTTGATGCATTATTTTAATGTCATTTGGAGGGGAATTTGGAAAAACTCAGCTGAGTCCGTGCCTTTACTGTGCCATCTTGGCTCTGCTATCAAATTTACATGGGGCTTAGGATGACCAGATAACAGGATAGACATATCAAGGAACCAAGGGACTATTAAAGTTTAGCTTGGCCAACTAGATATCAGGATGAACACACCTAAAAATAAGGGGAGATAAAATTCTATAGCAGGAAAATTAATTAGGCATAGTTATTACCTGATTGGAGCCAGGAGACAGAGATAACTCCAGAGGTCAGGACCATCATTCCTGAAAAATAATCCTCCTGGATTCTAATGAATGACAAGCATCCAAGCTTCCCCTCCCCCCCAAAAGGAACTTGCCATTTTCAGGTGGTCACCCCATCTATCCTTTATAAAAGCTTTTGCCTTCCTTCTGTTCTAGGACCTATTCTCTGGGATTACAACTGATTTTTCTCTTTACTCAGTGTTTTGCTTCTTTCTAGTGATCTTTATTCATGTAGTCATTCTTCTATAGATCCATTTTTCTAGATATTTTTATTTTACTCTGCATCAGTTCATTCAACTCCCCCTATGTTCCTTTGAATTCCATTTATCTCTGTATACATATATGTATAAATATATTTGTGGATGTATATATACACATACATACTATATATTCCATTTATAAATTCATATATATTTATATGTATTTGTTGTTATTAAGTTGTTTCAGTCATGTCTGACTGTGACCCCATTTGGGATTTTCTTGGCAAAGATGCTAGAGTGGTTTGCCATTTCCTTTTCCAGCTCATTTTACAGATAAGGAAACTGAGACAAATGGGGTTAAGTGACTTGCTCAGAGTCACACAGTTGATAAGTTTCTGAGGCTGGATTTGCACTCAGGAAGATTCATCTTTCTGCCTCCAAACCACTGTGCTACCTAGTCAAATATACACATACGCATTCCATTTATAAGTATGTGTATAAACACATACACACATATATAAATGGAATTCAAGGAAATAAAAGAAGAGTTTTGTGTGTGTGTGTGTGTGTGTGTGTGTGTGTGTGTGCAAATTTCTTGGTGAAGTCATTTAAACTTCATGGACCTTAGATTTTTCAATCTATGAAATAATGCATTTGGATTAGATGACCACTGAGGTTTCTACCACCTCCATTTGATGACTGGAGTAAAGAGTGAAGAGCATTTCACTCACAGACCAAGACTTTACCCTCATGATGTCATTGGTCTTTTTCAAGAATGAAGGTTGAACAACAACAATCTATAGCCCTATGAAAGTCTTTCCCTTCCCCCCAATTTGTAGGGAAATTTTGAGTGGATATTTTGAGTTTGATGGCTATTCAGGAAAAAAAAAATCACTGTTTCAGCAGCCACTGTCACTTTTTAATAATATGTTTGTTTTATAAGCATGCATATCTGTTTTACTCCTCATCAACTGAGTAAATGAAAGAAAAGAAAAAAACCCTCATCACAAGCATACACAGTCCAGCAAAATGAATTCTCACATTGGCAATGTCTGAAAACGTTTGTCTCTGCATTTTAAATTCATCACCTCTCTTGCAGGAGGTGAGTGGAGTGTTTCATCTCTAGGCTTCTGAACTTGTGGTTTATCATTTTCAGCAGTTGTTCTTCAGTGTTATTTGAGAGGGAAATGTTCATTCATGAACTTTGTAGTTTAGTCCAATCTGACAATGGATGGCTGAATTTCTTCCCCTATCTTGTCAAAATGCAGTCAACTTTATATCTGGTATATTCCCTCTTCTATTAAAATTTCCCTAAGTATTCATGCCTTTTTTTAAAAATTCAGCCTATGCTGACTTTTTAGAATTTTTCATTCATTGAATTTGGACCTGCCATTGTTCTACACAAGGAAAGTACAGATCTATTTAGTAATCAAAATTAGCTCTCTTGTGATTATTGTTTTGGGTACTGAGATTTCTCAGTCATCATTAGCTTCTGGAAAATCATTGGATTTTCTAGCCCTTAGTAATTCTTTTTGCTTTGAATGAATAAATAGATGGATGGATGAATGAAAAAGTTTCCATTAAACTTTTACTATGAGCTAAGTATTGTGGATATGAAAAGAAAAGCAGCAAAGGACCCTACTCTATAGTAGCTTACATTCTAATAGTCCCTTCTCTAATGAGCTTTTCTCACTAGAACCCAGGGTATGTTCGTTCTGCTAAGCTGCTGACTATTTATCCCTCTCCTCTGCTTTATGAATGGTATTTATAGCAAGGGGTTTACTAGGTTTCTTGAAATCCTCCCTTTGGCACTAATTTTAACATCTTCCATTGATATGTCATTTTTTAATGTATATATATGTGTGTGTATATATGGATATGGATATATGGATATGGATATGGATATATATGTGTATTGTATATATGTGTGTTCACACATATACATACATATATGTTTGTATGTAAATTTTTCTCTTTAAAATTATGTTGTATATTCTTAAAGAGTGTTACCCAGGTTCTCTGGAGTCCTTTTCTCACAACTCCTAAGACAGTGAATACCATGCTAACATATAGTCCTTCTTATTTTAATACAACCATGATCTCATTGATGTCTGTTCTCCCCCTGATGAGTATGACTCACTCCATCCCTAGTGATGGCCAAGAAATTCTCACCTCCCAGCCAGCCTTCTAGTGACAAGCCTCTTTGTACTGAGCTGGGAGAGCAGACAGACTGTCACTGGGAGGGCACTTGGAACCTTTCCAGATTCTTAGAGGTTAAGCTCTCCAAGCATAGCCTTCGAGAAGACAGGGTCCCCTCCACAAAGGAGCCTTCCATATGCACTTATTGTTTTTTTTTGGCGGGTCAATGGGGGTTAAGTGACTTGCCCAGGGTCACACAGCTAGTAATTGTCAAGTGTCTGAGGCTGGATTTGAACTCAGGTACTCCTGAATCCAGGGCCGGTGCTTATCCACTGCGCCACCTAGCCACCCCCTGCACTTATTGTTTTAAATTAGGCTAAATGTCTAGTTGGGACACCTGGATGTGATCGTGCCCTTACTGATAACTTTTTGTGAGTATTTTCCATCAGGGAATCACTTTGGCCCTCTTGGGCACCTAAGGGATTCTTCTTTTCCTCTGACTGAAGGATTTAAAGCACACTTGGTGCTTTCTTTCAATTAATGCTAATGGCAGGGTTTCTGGGAGAGGGAAAACCCTGTAAGTAAGGATATGAGAGCTATGTTTTATTAAAAAGTAATCTGGAGCTTATCTAGCTCCTTCAATATCTAATTTCTAATGATGCTATTTGAATATTTTCCCCAGCAGCATCCCTACAGTTCCAATATCAGGGGATCCCTGAACTTCATGAGCACCTCTTGCCGAGTGACATGTGCAGTGCACATAACAAATTTACTTTTTTTCCTCCTCTTCTATCCCCCGATCTGTTGCTCTTTGCCACTTCTGCATATTTATGAGAGGGGAAGGGTGGGAGAGTTTGTCATGCCCTTATAATCTCTCTCTCTCTCTCTCTCTCCCTATTCTTCCTTTTCCATTTTTCTCCCATTCTTCTCCACATCCTCCATTATTTTTATATGGGCCCAGAATATAACCATTTAGCAAATCTTGGTGAGGGGGGTGGAGAGGAGAGAGAGAGAAAGAGAGATAGACCGACAGACAGACACAGAGAGACAGAGACATAGAGACAGAGACAGAGACAGAGAGAGATGAAGAGAGACAGAAAGAGATAGAGACAGTGACAGAGACAGAGAGGGCAAAACACACACATAGAGACAGAGACAGAGACAGAGAGAGGAAGCAGAGACCCAGGGAGAAAGACACACACACACACACACACACACACACACACACACGCACACACACATGCACAGAAACTCTGAGACAGGGACAGAAACAGACAGATAAATAACCTTGTTTAGGAAGTGTAAGAATAAATGGCTGTGTGCCAGATGCTAATGACTTGATGGCTGCCAGTCTTTTTTTCTTAAATCTTAAATCACTCAGGGGTGAGTGAGTTTTTAGGGCCAGACTTTTAAAAAAATCTTCATTTTCTATACAAAGGATGCTCTCCTTTCACATGGTTACCTCCTGAAACTCATGCAATAGTTATTTACAACTTAATTACTTAGCAGTCACTTATAACTTCATTGCTTAAGAAGTGCTTTCTATCCATTTCTATTCATATGTCTGGATCATTTCTTGGTAAGACAAGTTTGCATTATTGTCTCTCAATTCCTTTTCGTCTTTATAGCCAAAATCCTTTATACATAGTAGGCACATAATAAATAATTGCTGAATTGAACTGAATTAAATTAGATTGAATTAAATCTTCAAATGATGGAGGGACGCAAGAACAAAGGGAAAGTAATCATTGCAATCAGGGGTCATTGCATTCAGGACACTGTGTTCTAGGGATACCACGACAAAACTGCAACTTTCTCTGCTCTCATGGAATATCCATTCCATTTCAACTTAACCCTGATTCTTTGAGAACTTTCTTAATACTCTACCAATCAAATTCAGGAATTGTCTAGCAATCGCTCTATGCAAGGCACCATTCTAGAATCTCTGAAAGATATAAATCAATAGATGTCATGGGCCATAGTTCCTTTGTGCCTCTGAGGACCTAGGTGGTGTAGTGGATAGAGTGCTGTGCCTGGACTCAGGAAGACCTGAGTTCAAATCCAGCCTCAGACACTTACTAGTTCTGGGACCTGGGACGTATCACTTAATTTCTGTTTGCCTCAGTTTCTTCAATTGTAAAATGGGGAGGAATAAAAGCACCTACCACCCAGGGTTATTGTTAGGATCAAATGAGATAATATTTGTAAAGTATTTAGCACATTGACTGGCCTATAGAAAGCAGTTAATAAATGTTTCTTGAATAATAGCTTGAAAATAAGGAGCTTTAGTACTTGCTGTAGAGTGAAGTCAGCTTTGAATTGTCTATAGACATATAGATAAAGCTGGAATTTGTGGCTGAGATAAAATTTGTGTCTTAGAAAACTAAAACCCCAGCTCACTTGTGAGAACAAAGGGCGGGGAGGCTGATCCATATTAGATGTTCTGATCTGAGGGTTAGATCAGAGGCATTGCATGGACCCCCAGGGGAAGCTGCAGTGCCTGGGTGTTATTACCAAGTGATTTCCATGACTGAATCTATAGATCCAGCCAATCACAAGGTGCTCCAAGGGCATTGTCTCACTCTGAATGCTCCCATGGATTCTAGCATTACGATTCTTATTGAGACACCTTGTTCTTCCCATTGAAAATCTGAATCACATTTCTTTTGGCTACAGTGGCCCTCAAGAAGAATTTCAAGCTATTGCTGGTGATAGCTTTAGTGTTTCTCATGAAAATACTCAACATCATTGTGCTATGGGTAGACTCATGAATCTTCTCTTTTTTTTCCCTATTTTTCTTTTTTTTTTCCTTCTTCAGGGCAATGAGGGTTAAGTGACTTGCCCAGGGTCACACAGCTAGTGTCAAGTGTCTAAATCTGGATTTGAACTCAGGTCTTCCTGAATCCAGACTCATGAATCTTCAATGGCTCCCCATTGCCTCAGGGACAAAACACAAAATTTTTAGCCAGGCACTTAAAGACTTCCACAATCTGGCTTCCAACTACTTTTTCATTTGTTTGTTTTTCATCTTATTCCCCTTCATGCGCTCTCTGTTAAAGTTAAATTGGTCTGGTAACTGTTCCCCAGACATGATATTCTATCTCCCACTGCCAGTGGCTAGAATGCCATTTCCTTCATATCTTCACCTGGTAGAACTTCCAGTTTCCATCAAAATACATCTCCAGTGCCATCTTCTATGTGAGATCTTTCCTGATCTCCCTAGTCATTTGCAATCTTTTCTTGAAATTAGATTTAATTGTTTCATGTTTATCTACTCTTAATTTACCATCAGATTACACTGGTCTAGAAAGTTCTTTATTCTGGAAGATCATTTCAGCCCCAGTCTCACATTTTTAAGTACCCTTTGCCCCTGGGGATCCTCCCTCTGATTGGAGGGTGGAGGGCTCTTCTCAGAACCTCTATTTAAGGAGGGGACCCAGGACACCCATCTCTTCACAGGCTTCATCATAATTCTCCTCCTTTTCCCTCCTTTTTCCATTTCCTTTTATGTATTGTCTTCCCCCATTAGAATGTGAGCTCCTTGAGGGCAGGGGCTTTATTTTTACTTGTATTTGTATTCCCAGAGTTTAGCACAGTACCTGAGATATCATAAGCTTTAAAAAATGCTTGTCTACTTGTTGACTTACTCGTAAATATGTTGAATTCCTCAGAGGAATGCAAGTTGAGTGTTCCACTTGGTCTTAGTTTCCCCAAAACTTAGTATACTTCATTACACATAGTAGGTACTTAATAATTGTTTTATTGAATTGAATAAAATCCCAGTCTTAAAGAACTGCTTTGGATCCAGGAGCCCTCCATCCATGACTGGTTTTTAGTTATTATAGCTCCATACCCAGCAACATGTCAAACAAATTGGGAAAAGTAGTGGTTAGTGTTTGTTTAACAATAGCCCAATGTTGTTCTTGTGCTAATAACACATCCACATTCAAAGTTCCTTACAAAAAGATAGTGTCAAAAGGGCTTACGGCCTTTGGGCTAAAATGTGACAGCTTGGAAATTTTCATTTTAGAAAACAAAGCCCTTTCTTTTTAAATGAGTAGAAAATGATCAGTTCAAAAAATATCCAAACTGACTTAATTGCATTAAGTCATTAAAACACATTATTTATGCCTTGTGCTCTGTTATGTTCCACCCTCTCCCTCCCTTCCCCCACTTTAAAAAAAAAAAAGCTTCTACCTATATTATCGAAATGCCCATTTTGGTAAAAATAAACATCTTCATTGTTGCCACCTGCATTCTAAAAATAAATGATGGGAATGGAGGTTTTTCTTCTGAAGCTTATGAAACTACAGTAGTGAGCCCTCTTTATACCTCATCTGAAATGGGAATTGCATCCTCTTAGGAGCCAGATGTAAATTGTAAAGGAAGGAAAGGGGCTCTCTGCATTCTGCCCCTCCCCCATATTTATTCTTCACCTCTCCCTGAGTTGTCAGTTGTTTCATTTACATGGAAAACTGCACAGTGCTTTCTTTCTGGAGACCATCCTCACCCTTGGCTAAGTCCTATTTCTAGTAAGCTGTCTGCCTTGCCAGGAGCAACAGTGAAGTTTCATGGTGGAACGTACATGCATGCATGCATGTATATATGTATTTGTGCACGTATGTATGTGTATATGTGTGTATGTATATATGAGTGCTGTTCAAACCACTGGGCCTTGGCCCTGTTGTCAGAGCCATAATTAGGGTGGAGTCACTGGGGTTTTATACCAGGGTGGTAACATGGTGAGGGTGCTATCTCAAGTATGGTGCTTATTACAAGTTATCTGTACTTAAGTATCTGTTACTGTTACTAAATAAAAATTATAGAGCACCTACTATGTACCAGGTACTATGCTAAGCCCTGAAGATTTAAACATCATGAGCCGATTTGTATGCATTAAATGTTTTACTGCCAACTACATATATAATTATTATTCATTTTAGTGCAATTAAGTAAATGATAAGGAAGTGACTACTATGAGCTATGCATTAGATCTACTAAGGTAAAAATGAAATAATCCCTGTGTTCAAGGAACTTATAGTCTATTAGAGGAAATAACATGTGCATTTAAAATACTGTTAGGTATTAAGGACAAGGAGAAGTCAAAGATGAATAAAACATCATCTCCATCTTCAAATAATTTGATAGGATAACCTTTAAAAATGAAAAAAAGCTTTGGCTTATTAGTATTTAATTCTACTAACTGACCCCTTTCGCAAAAAAATGGACACTTTCTCAAGGAAGTTAGTAATATCATGTACAAAGTAGGCAAAGAAGTATTTATTCTAAAGCAGGGGTCCATGAACCCCCAAGTTATCTGTGGATAAGTTTCAGGGGAGTTCATCAACTTGGATGGAGAAAAATTACATCTTTATTTTCATTAACCTCTAACTCAAATTTAGCATTTCATTCAATTATGAATGCAGACAACAAACCATTATTCTGAAAAGACTTCACCAGATGGTTAATGGGGTGTACACACACACACACACACACACATACACACACACACACACACACACACAGCCCTTAACCTTTTTTTAATTTTATTTTTGTAGCAGTCTGGGGAAGCCTATGGAGTCCTTAGGAGGATAATCATAAAAATATAAAATACATAGGATAACAAAGGAAAAGGGTTAAATTAAAATAAAGATGAAATACTTACTCCAGGTTAAGGATTCCTGATCTAGATGCTGTTATGGGATAAGAGTGACAGACCACCGGTGTTTGAAAGAAGCTAAGATGCCATTTAGTCAAACATATCCCTGCAAAGGAATCCCCTCTAAAAACAAACTCCAAAACTTTCAACCTTTCCTTAAAGAATTCTAACAAGAGGGGCAGCTAGGTGGCACAGTGGATAGAGTACCAGGCCTGGAGTCAGGAGGACCTGATTTCAAATCCAGCCTCAGACATTTAACACTTACTAGCTGTGTGACTTTGGGCAAGTCACTTAACCCCAATTGCCTCACCTCCCCCCCCCCAAAAAAAGAATTCTAACAAGAAAAGAGAATGATAAAATTAGAGCTGAAAGGGATTTTGGAGGTGATCCTGCCCTGTTTTCCTCCCCTCTTCCTTTCTTTATTCTACTTAAGCAGTTTTTTGTTTTTAAGTAGTGATCCTTATTTCCACTCATACTAATAAGGGATGTTTTTCCATGATGTGTCCAAACTTTTCAAAGTTTAATCTTATGTGCTGGGTATGAACACAGGGCTTAATTTTCCATAATGCTTGTGCCTAAGAGAACTTTCCCTCTGGGAGAGATTTTCTGGACCATATTTCCCAGAAGGATTTGCATGAATTCACAATCTAGTGGATTAGTCCAAAGCTCTGATGTGAAGTTCAACAGATAGTAGGAGATTTAGAAAGCAGATTTAGGAGATCCAGAGTGAGCAAACAAAGGGAAGCCAGCTGAGGAGCTATGGTGGGAGCAGAGAAACTACATGTAGTTGTACGGTTGTCATCTCTAATATAGGAAGGCCATCATACTCCAGATCTCAGTTGACAATCTTTAGCCCTTCTTTAATTAGCTAAAAGAAACATGCAATAAGGAAACTCTAAGAGTCATACAAACTCTAATAGCCTTCCAAACACTTACTGCTGTAGCCAGAGGTTTTTAAGTGACTGTGTCCTCCTGCTAAGCTGAGAATGAAAGGAATTCAAGGGGAATAGTCATAATTTCTTAAACTGTGGGTTGCAACCCTATATGGGGCCATGTAAATGAATGTGGGGATCATGAAAAAGTTGGCAAGAGTAAAAGGTTATATATACCTCTTTTATATACTTATTCACCCAGGGTCACAAGTGGAAAAAAGTTTAAGTCCTGCTCTACAGGTAAGAAGACTGTAGTCTTGATCTGCTTTTTAAAATTTGTATTCTTCCAAGTCTTAACTTACTGCTTTGCAGTTGGAGGTATGTGTCTCTTGTTTGGTTTGATAAAAGAGAAAATAGGGCAGCTAGGTGGCACAGTGAATAAAGCACCAGCCCTGGATTCAGGAGGACCTGGGTTTAAATCTGGCCTCAGACACTTGATACTTACTAGATGTGTGACTCTGGGCAAGTCACTTAACCCTTATTGCCCTACAAAAAATAAACAAACAAACAAACAAATAAATAAATAAACAAATAAAATAAAATAAAATAAAAAACCAGAAAACTATCAGGAGTAACTAAGTGGTGCAGTGGATAAAGCACTAGCCCTGGATTCAGGAGGACCTGAGTTCAAATCCAGCCTCAGATACTTGATATAGCTGAGTGACTCTGGGCAAGTCACTTAACCCTCATTGCCCTGCAAAACAAAAAACAAATACAAGAGAAAATTTACATTAGATGTAGGCTTATATCAAGAGTTGAGTAGTGGTTTATTCAAAATAGCTATACTGAATTTAAGAGTAATAAGGGGGTGCTACATTAAATAATTTCTTGGAGGAGAGTGTACCATGCATGTACATTAGGAAACAAAATTGCAGGGTGGAAAAGGGTGATACATTTGAATTCAAAGGACTTGAGTTCAAATACTAATTTCCACTTATTACTCATGTGACATGATGCAAGCCATTTTTAGTTTTTTAATCCATGAAATGAGGGTGCTGAACTGGACCATCTCTAAGGTCCCTTCCATTTCTTAATCTATCATTCTCTGATTCCCAACCTGGCAGAGATATAAGGATAACAATCACTAAAGATGATGTGAAAGTTCATCTGTATAAATATCTGCAGAAAAGCAAGGAAGCAAGCATCCTCTTTGGGTAAAACAGTCAGTGTCCACACATGTACACAATCATGGCCCAACCTAGACGGCTCAGGTCTTTGCATTTCTTGATAATGAAGGTTTTTGCTTAAATAAAAAAATGTTATCTTTTCCCTCAGAATGTTACAGTTAAGAGGTTTGGGGAGCAAAGGGTGGGGAGAGGGGAGAAGACATTTCCAGCACGCAAGCAGCAGCACAAAAGACACCAATATAATTATGCCACCTGGTGGCCGCTGATTGTTTTTCGGCCTTTTTGGTGCTCTGCGGGTGGATTGTTTCAAGGGCTTAGTCTGAACTCAGCTGAGACCCAAAGCTTTCTTTATGTTCTGCCTCTCCAGCATCATTCCTGGGGCTTGCATTGGGTTGACTGCTGCCTGGATTTACTTCTGAAAAGCAACCTTTAAAAAAACATGGAGCGGGTCTTTGAGTGCCTGGGCATGCTCACCATTCACAGGCTGTGCATGGGAGATTAAACAGATTAGTTCTGATTGTCAACACAGCCCCAGTCCTGCCAGGCCCCCCTTCCTCTAGCAAAATCCACCCCAACTTGCATGACAATGTCAAGAATTGCATTTCAAGCAAAGGGAAGCATTGTACCCACATTCAGGCTAGAAGCAGCCTAAACCCTGCCTGACCACAGTTATTTTGATAGATAGACAGAAAGACGGAGAAAGAGAGAGAGAGGGGAACAGGAGGGGTGGGAGGGAGAAAGAAAACAAAGAAAGAACAAAAGAAAAGAAGGAAAAAAGAAAGAGATGGTGGGGAGAGAAAGGAAGGTAGGAAGGAAGGAAAGAAGGAAGGGAGAGAATGGGAGGGAAAAGAAAGAATGGAAGAAAGAAAAACAGGAAAAACAGAACTAAGGGAGAGAGAAAGGGCAGTGGGTGGGAAGGCGGGGGAACAAAGGAAAGAAACAAAGAAAGAAGTATTTATTATGCTGCCAGAAGGGAAGAAAGGTTTTGCTCAGGCCACAATTAAAAATTGCAAGCAAGGCTCCCAGCCTGTCTCATAAGCAGCATGTAGCAATCGATACTCGGCAGTTGCTCTGTTCATGTCAAGACATGGTGGAAACTCTCAGGAAGAATTAGAAAATATAGCAACAACATCTTCTGCAATTATAGATGCGGAGGGGCCTCAAGAGGAGTACCTGGAGAAAGGGGGAGGGCAAAAGGGAAGATTGTAAAGAAAAATGTCCTCTTCTCCACCGGGCCTTTTCACAATTTCAAAATAGCCTTATTAAAAGAGAACTAGAGAAGAAAGAGATAGTGTCAGGTAAACCTCTTCACAATAAAGGTAGAAAAGGGATGACACCATATGCTAATGACACTAGTGTTTTGGCATCATCTGTAGTAGTGAGAATGGCTGCTAATGATAATTTGCTATAGTCAAGAAATTAGATTTTTGGTATCCCTGCAAGAAGACAACGGAAGGGTACTGCGGTGTTTTAAAGCTCAGGAAAGGCAGCTCCAAACCTAGAGAGGAAGCATTATTTTAAGTCTCCTAGGATTAAAGTTGTAAATCTTTCTACTGATTATTTAGACCAGGGATTATTAACTTTTGGGTGTGTGACAAATCCCTTTGGCAGGCTGATAAAGTATGGTTCTTCCTCTTTAGTCTAATGGTTTTGTTGTTTGTTTGTTTTGAGGGGCAATGGAGGTTAAGTGACTTGCCCAGGGTCACACAGCTAGTAAGTGTCAAGTGTCTGAGGCAGGATTTGAACTCAGGTCCTCCTGAATCCACTTCGCCATCTAGCTGCCCTGTCTATTGGGGTTTTGGTGTATTTTTAGACTATTTAAGACGGTGTCATTCCAGTGGAAGATACAAAGGAACTGCCTCTGAGAGATTGGAAGACTGAAGCACATGTTGATATTCTGTATTAGCCTACCATATGGTTTGGAGGAGCCTTTTATTCTTTTTAAAAATATTTTCCCAGTTACATGTAAAGACAATTTTTAACACTCATTAAAAAAAATTTAGTTCCAAATTTTCTTTTTCCTTTCCTCAACTCTCCCCTCTTCATTCATTGTTTTCCATTTTAGGTATAGGGAATATCTTATCTGTCCTAGGAGAGTGAGCTGTGGATCCAGGAGTCCGAGAATACAGGTTGGAGATTCTGGCCAGGCCAGCAGCAATGCCTGGAGGAGTATAGGTCCATTTGGCTCATGCCCAAACTTCATAGTGATAATTCTATGTAGGAACTGAGCTAAAATGTGAGTCTAATCCCCTTTCTTCACCAAACCCCTAAGTGATATAAGGAGGGGGGGTGGATTATGACCTGAGGTATTGGGGAAAATGTCTTTGTTATGGCTATATTTGTATCAAAACTAACTTGATGTTAAATGGTTAAATGGAACTGAGGGTCTAGTCACTTGGCTGTTAAAAACAGTACATACAGGGGCAGCTAGGTGGCGCAGTGGATAGAGCACCGGCCCTGGAGTCAGGAGTACCTGAGTTCAAATCCAGACTCAGACACTTAACACTCACTAGCTGTGTGACCCTGGGCAAGTCACTTAACACCAATTGCCTCATTAAAAACAAAACAAAACAAAGCAAAAAACCCAGTACATATAATTAGTAGGGGGGGGGCATTGAATTAATGACACATGAAAGAAATAATCCTCACCTTCCTTCAGGATACTGGTGAGCCTCAAAGATAAAATGGAGACCTCTCGAGCTAGTGGGGATCAGAATAAATCAATGTTATATAAGAAACGTGTTTTTAAAGGCATAAGCTAAAATATATAGGATTGCAAATAAAACATTAAATTGGAGTATTGCAGTGAAAGTATTTTAAAAGTTCATAGACCCAGGTTAAGAACCCGTGATCTAGACCTACTTATTTTATTGTAAGAAGAAATGGGGGGCGGGGCACAGCTAGGTAGCACAGTGGATAGAGCACCGGCCCTGAATTCAAATCCGACCTCAGACACTTAACACTTACTAGCTGTGTGACCCTGGGCAAGTCACTTAACCCCAATTGCCTCACCAAAAAAAATTTTTAAAAAAAGAAGAAATGGAGCATTTCATTTTTTTTTAAGTCAGAAAACTTTGTCTACAAAAGCAGTTTGTCAGAGAAAATTACTTTCTCTCTGTCTAATCACTTCTGCTCAATGGCAGTGAGAAGACCATGGACCACCAGCCAATTGAAATAGAGTAAATCAAACAGCAGGTGAAAGAAATATTGATGAACCCACATTTTCTGAAGTGGATTAGCCTACTAAGGGAATAAGTATTTATAGAGCATTTACTATAGACTAGGCACTGTGCGAAGTTCTTAACAAATATCTCATTTGATCCTCAAAACAACCCTCTTAGATAAGTGCTACGATTATCCTCATTTTATAGTTGATGAAACTAACTTAAGTAACTAAAATGATTTGCCCAAGGTCACACAGCTAGGAAGTTCCTGAGGCTGGCTTTGAATTCAGGTCTCCTTGACTCCAAGACCAGTGATCCATATAGGGTGCAGTCTACCTGCTTTACTAAGGACAGGAACCTATGGACAGATACTAATTCAGCTGAGAATGAAGGAAAACACTCAGCTCAGAATGTCACCATCGCCATTATCCCAGGGCACTTGTATTACTGGTAGGTCTAGCAGCCCTTGCAGGCTTTTTGAAAGGAGAAAAATGCTTCTAAAGTCAGGCTGAATAAAATGGAGGGAGTTTTAAAAAAAAGGAAGTGTGTGATGAAGCATGAGAGATAAGGAATGGCTTGCTGACATCTTAGATGGCAAAGGGGGATCTGAAAACTTTTTACAGCAATAGTAATTTGAATAGGCAATTGAAGGACTGACAGAAAAGAAATAATAATTAGCAGGATAAAATGTCCACCTCCAATATTCCTCAAATCTTCTCTTCCTCAAGAGGGCCATAATTAAAGATGAGCATAAAATGGGATTAATTTTCTTAAAAATAGTTGTTGAGTGGCAGTCTGAGTTATTTACCAGGTTTCCTTATAGCCCTCTCTGGGAAGGGGAAAAAAGGATTTGTCTAAAGTTTCCATCAATATTTATCTGGTAGGTTAATAAATCATGTTCCTAACCTTGGCAGAAGTCAATAATGCCTAATTATTATATTCAGGGACCTTCTGCACCTTTTTATTTGCCCAGATTCATCACAAAAGGAGTCACCAATTTTCTATAAGCATCTTTTCTCAGTGTCATGAGTCCAGATTGAATGATCATTCACACCTTAAAGGTGTTAATGTTAGCTAATTGTCATTTATTCAGACTGTAGCTTAGAACTTAGTTATACTAGAGAAATTTGCTTTGCTATTTTTAGGTTGGAGAGGGAAGTTTGTGTAAATTGGGTTCTAAAAAAATAATATAACAACCCACATTTGTTAAGTGTCTACTATTTCTAAGGTTCTATATTTGATGTTCTATTATTCAAGGATGTAGATAGGAACTACACTGTTATTCCAATGGTCTGGGAATTCCCAGGTGAGGAAACTCCCTTTACCAACGGAGGCTGGTGGCTTCTCTCCAAGTTATTGTCTTTCAGAGTTGCCTAAAGCAAGGAGAGGGCAGCTAGGTAGCCTAGTGGATAGAGCACCAGCCCTGAAGTCAGGAGGACCTGAGTTCAAATCTCACTTCAGACACTTATTAACTGTGTGACCTTGGGAAAATCACTTAGCCCCAGTTTTCTTAAACATCTGGGCCCATCGCCACTCGTCTTGATATATATCTTGCCACTGGACCCAAATGGCTCCAGAGAAGAGGATGAAGGTTATGACCTTGTACAGCCCTCCCTCACTTAAATCCAATTCAGTGCAAGTCATGACATCACCCTGATATCATGGTCCTCTTCAAAAATCAAGGACCAACAAGAGCAAGGAAACGTTAATTGGTTTGTCCAGGGTCGCTCAGCCAATGTATACTAAAGAGACGACTTGATCCTAAGTCTTCCTGATTTCGAGGCTGGCTTTCTCTCCCCTCTGACAAGCAGCTTCTCTAGACATGAGAGAAAATGAGGGAAAACAGGTGAAGAAACTTACCTTATGAACATCTTTCAGACTACATCAGTCTTTTACTAAACACTTTCCAGTGGCTCCCTATTACCTCAAGGTTAAAATTCCAATCATTCACCCTGCTATTTAAAGTCCCCTTTGCCCTTTTCTTTTCCAGACACCTAATATTACATTCTTATTCTTAATTTAATCAATCACTGAGCAGTGATACTTGGTGTCAGAGACCATGCTAGATACTAGATGAGACTTTCACTTCTCTTGAGGAATTTCCATTAAACTCTGCCAAACCATTCTACTTGCTGTTCCCTAAACTTGAGATTCCATCTCCTATCATCATGCATTGGCACAGGCTGTGTCTTCTTACTTATCTTTGCCTTTACTTGTCTATGTCCCTAGCTCTTTTCCTTTTTTAATTTGTATTCCAACCACCTAGCATAGTGTGACATATGTAGTAGGTGTTTCACCACTATGTGGTGAAATAAATTGAACGGTGGTCCTGGAGTTGGGAAGATAGGAGTTCAAATCCAGCCTTAGATATTTGCTACCTATTGGCAAATTACTTCACCTCTGTTTGCCCCAGTTCCCTCATCTGTAAAATGAGCATTATAATACCACCTACCTCTGAGGATGGTTCTGAGAAGCAAATGAGATAATATTCAAGGTATATAGCACAGTGTCTAGCACATTGTAGGAGCTATATTAATGTTATTATTATCATTAATTATATATGGTTGCTGATTTGAATATACCTTTTGCTTTAATAGAAGGATGAATGATGGTTAAGACAATGCTCCAATCAAGAGTTAGCATTAACCCCTAACCTGATAAGGAGGAAGACTACACTAGGTCATATGATCATGGATTTATAGCTGAAAGGGAACTCAGAAACCATTTAGTCCAAGACTTACATTTTATAGGTAAGAAAACTAAAGCCTATGGAAGTTGGTAAGTATCTGCTTTGGGATTCAAACCCTGGGTCCTCTGATGCCTGAATCAGTGTTCTTTGCACTATACTATCCTTCTCTGAAAAGCAACTAGAAAACCTTTTGTGTGTGTGTGTGTGTGTGTGTGTGTGTGTGTGTGTGTGTGTGTGACAATGAGGGTTAATTGACTTGCCCAGGGTCACACAGCTAGTAAATGTCAAGTGTCTGAGGCGGGATTTGAACTCTGGTCCTCCTGAATCCAGGGCTGGTGCTTTACTCACTGTGCCACCTAGCTGTCCCCAAAACCTTCTTACCTAAAGACAACAAATAATAAAATATTTTACTATAATGTAATGATGATGATAAAACTAATAAAAAAGAATTTGATAATGATGTATCAATATGTATTAAGAACATACATAAGTATGATATATTTATAAATAAATTTAATATGGAAACATATATAAATAAAAAACTGGATATAATAAGGATAATTTTAAAAATCAAAGAAAAAACCTACTTGTATAAATACAAAGCATTTCTTTTCTTAAGGTCCATTCCTTTGTTCTTTTTAAAAAGTACCTATGGAAAAAAAAAGTACCTATGGACTGGTTTGTGCTATTTGGCTCTCAGAAAAATATCTCAGATTGAGAAATTCTCTCCCTCTAATGTGTACAAATGCAAATTTCCTTGGGGATGAGGGGAATCAGGGCCTCAGATGGGAGGAAAGAGCTGGTTTTGATTTCTTCAGTGAAGTTCTGTGCTTTCTGATGACTCAGGCAATGGAGAGAAGCAGCACAACCATACAGCAAACGTGTGGCCTCCTGGGGAAACCACATAATTTGCTGCCTTACCAGCCCAATGGGCACTAAAGCACAGCTTCTATGCCCTGCCCTTGAATCAATAGGGTCACTGTTGTATCCTTTGCTCTATATCTTACAGCTCTCTGCCACATCACAATGAAAACTAGTATAGCATCACCATAAAGTTCTTATGAAAAGGAATGGAGAAACATGGATATTTGAACTAGAAATTCCTTTGAAAAGTTGAATGTTAGCTTTGATTTTTAGTAACTTCTATGCCTAGAATCCCGAAGGTCTGAGTTCAAATCTAGCCTCAGACATTTACTAGCCATGTGATCCTTGGCCATTCACTTACTTTCTGTTTGCCTCAGTTTTTTCAAACTGTAAATTGGGAAAAATAATAGCATGAAGATACAGAAACAAATGAGCTGGTTTCAACCCTCAAGTAGCTTGCATTTTATTAATAGAGATAAATGTGTTGACATACACATATAGAAATACATACAAAAAGAATATAAGATAATTGTGGGGAGGGACTAAGCCTGTGACAGTTTGGAAAGCCTTCATTTAGAAGGTGAAGCCTGAACTAAATCTTTTTCTTTAAATCACAAAAGTATTTTATTATTTTCTAGTTACATGTAGAGATAGTTTTCAACATTTGTTTATATAATATTTCTAGTTCCAAATTTTTCTCCCTCCCTCTCCTCTCTCCCCCCTCCCCAAGACAGCAAGCAATCTGATATAGGTTATATATATGTACAATCACATTAAACATATTTCTGCATTAGTCATGTTGTAAAAGAAAAGTCAGAAAAGGGAAACACCTCAAAAAAGAAAAACCAAAAAAGTAGAAACAGTATGGTTAAATTTGCATCTAGATTCCACAGGTTTTTTCTGGATTTGGGGAGCATTTTCTATCATGAGTCCTTTGGAACTATCTTGGACCATTGTATTGTTGAGAAGAGTCAAGTCTATTACAGTTGATCAAAACACAATGTTTTTGATACTGTGTACAATGTTCTCCTGGTTCTATTCATCTCACTCAGCATCAGTTCATGTAAGTCCTTCCAGGTTTCTCTGAAATCCACCTGCATTTCATTTCTTACAGCACAATAGTATTCCATTACATTCATATAACCACAACTTGTTCAGCCATTCCCCAATTGATGGGCATCCCTTCCATTTCCAATTCCTTGTCACCACAAAAAGAGCAACTATAAATATTTTGTACATGGGGGTCCTTTTCGCTTTTTTATGATCTCTTTGGGAAAAAGACCTAATAGTGGTATTGTTGGGTCAAAGGGTGTGCACAGCTTTATAGCCCTTTGGGCATATTGAACTAAGTCTTGAAGGAAACTCAGAATTCAAAAGGCAGTGGTGAGGAAGAAATACAGACTAGGTGTGGAGAACAGCCACTTCAAAATCATGGAGGTAAGAAGTGGATCACTAGGTATGAGAAAAAGTAAGATGGCCAGTTTGGTTCTTAATGAGCCTGATGCGGAGTAATGAGGTTGCAAAGAGAAGTGGGAAAGGGAATAAGCAGTTGTTTCTGGCCTTTTGTTTTTGAAGAGGACCAATGACAGGATGGGTGATCTCTTGACTTACATGAGAACTGGATTTAACTGAGGCAGAGTTGCAAAAAGCTATTGGCCTCATTCTCTTTTCCATAGTCATCAAAGTCCAGTGACAGGACAAAAGTCAAGATGGCTGGTGATAGCCCAGGATGTAGTGGATGACCTTGGTATCTTTGATATCTGACCAAGCTCTAACTGTTCCAGTGTCTGTTCAGCTGCATCCAAAGCATTGATTGCCAAGGATTAGCTATTCTGTATGACTGGGTCATCCTAGATTATCCCGGGGTGAACCACCTGCCTAGAGTCTACTACATGTCAGACACTGTGCTAAGTGCTTTTTACGGGAATTCTTGCATTTGATCCTTACTACAACTCTGTGAAGTAGGTATTATTATACCCATTTTATAGTGGAAGAACTTGAGGAAAGCAGATAAGATGATTTGTGAAATTCACACAGCTGGTAAGTACCTGAGTCTGGATTTGAACTCAAGTATTCTTGACTCTAGGCTCAGTGCTTTATCTACTAAACCACCAGTTGCTTCAAGGTCAGTTGTTGAGAGTTTTTAATTCCCCAAATATGAGTTAAAATTGGATACAAGAGGAGATATTGAATAGAAGAGTGACATGGTCATGCCTATACTGCAGGAAAATCACTTTGGTGACTATATGGTGAGTGAATTGAAGTGGGGAGAGATTTAAGGCAGAGAAATGAATAATAAGGCAAGAGGTGATGAGGGTTTAAACTAGTGTGGTGACTATAATGAATAGAAGGAAAAGAATGGATGCAAGCATTGTTGATGAGGTAGAAACTCTACGATATGACAACTGAAGTACTAATATAGTGTCAGGGAAAATGATGAATGAAGGATTACACCAATGTCAGACCTAGGTTAATAGAAGGATAGTGAGACCTCTATAAAATTACAAATGAAGGATGGGTTTAAGGGAAAAAAAGAATGAATTCTATATATTGTGGAGATGTTGTTAGAGCTACCATTGGAACAATGGGACACCCAAGTCAAAATGTTCAATAGACAACTGGATATTTGGGTATGGAGTTTAGGAGTGTAACTAGATATGAATAAACAGATCTCAGAGTCATCTGCATAGAGATGATAGTTAAATCCATAGGAGTTGATGAGTTTACCAATGGAAGGAGTATATAGTGAGAAGAAAACATAGGGCAGAGTCTTGGGCCATACCTAACAGTTAAGGGGCATGGCATGAATGATTATACAGCAAATGATACTGAAAAGAGAGGTTATATAGATAGGAGGAGAACCAAGAGATAGCAGTATTATCAAAACAAAATTAAAAACGCAGAGAGGAGAGGATATCTAGGATGAGAGGGTGGTCAACAGTGCCAAATGTTACAGAGAGGTAAAGAAGGATGAGGTTATTGTAAATGGATGTGACATAGAATTAATAAACACTAGACCCATGGCTTAGCCCCAGTTTTGACACAGACTCATTAGATAGCTTTGGAAAAGTCATTTCAACTTTTCATGTCTGAATTTCCCCATGATTATATTAAGGAAGAGTCGTAAACTGACACAACCTCAGAGTTAGGAAAACTTGACTTTTTCATGCCTCTAACACATGCTAGATAGTTGATGTTGGAAGTGACCTTTCATAATTTATTTATTCTTGAAGTTAGAGTCAGAGGACCTGAGTTCAAATGCTGGTTCTGCCATTAATTACCTACATGATCTTGGACAAGTCATTTAACCACCCTGGGTTTCAGTTTCCTCATCTGTTATATGAGGGGTTGCATTAGATGACTTCTGGGGTCCCTTTCCTATGATCCTTACTCTATTAACCTTTCAATGACCCAGGAAACTTCCTAAGACTGCAAGTTGTGGATATAAATTGGTTGAGAGAATGCCCTCCACCAGAAATCGCAGATCTAGACCAAAAAATATTGACTACCATTCTTGTTGAGAGTATAAGATTATTGCTTCAGAGATCATAGACCCAGAAGGTATAGCAGAGGTTCTCTAGTCCTTCAGCATTTTATAGATGAGCCAATGAGCCTCAGGTAAGTTGTTACTTTCCCCTAGCCACAGTCAATTACTATGTGTCAGGCACCGTGCTAAGCACTATGGATATGGAGAAAGGGCAAAAACCACATATATTCTAATGGTGGAGACAATAAGCACACAGCTCTCTACATACTAGATGTATAGAGAGTAGATGGAAGATAATGTGTGAAGGAAGACAATAGTAAGGGAGCAAATACTGGGGAAGAAAGGTCTCCTTCAGCAGGTGAGATTTAAGCTAAGACTTTAAGTAAGTCAGGGAAGCTGAAGCAGGGGTCATGCGGGAGAACATGAGGAGACACGAGGCATAGCTATCAGCCAATGCAATGATGTGGGAGCAGAAAACAGTGTTATGGGAAACAAAAAGCAAGTAGGTGATTGGAACTGTATTGTATACAGCAATAACATGTGAGAAGACTGGAAGTGGAGGAAGGGGAGAAGTTAAAAAGAGCTCTCAATGACAGATAATTTCATCTTTGATCCTGGAGCTAATAAAGAGCCATTGGGGTTTATTAAGTAAGGGGTAACAAAGTTAGAACTGAGCTTTAAGGAAATCTGACTCTACCACAGAAGAGAGTTGTATAAATGTCATTGGGTCTTTGATGGAAGATTCAATGTGGACATCACAACAAACCAAATTTGGAACATCATCATTGAGTGCTGTAGTCAAATTGTCAAGGCTATATCCTAGTTTGCAAAGGACTGAGAAGTCCAGCTAGGGTTTACCTAGAGTTGGCTGTTGAAGGAAGCAGGTCCCTGTTTACTTCAACAGAGCTCATTTTACAACTGACTTGTTAAGACTACATTTGTGGGGTAGCTAGGTGACATGGTGGATAAAGCACTGGCCCTGGATTCAGGAAGACCTGAGTTCAAATCCGACCTTAGAAACTTGATACTTACTAGCTGTATGACCCT
This sequence comes from Dromiciops gliroides, assembly GCF_019393635.1. Classification (NCBI taxonomy): domain Eukaryota; kingdom Metazoa; phylum Chordata; class Mammalia; order Microbiotheria; family Microbiotheriidae; genus Dromiciops; species Dromiciops gliroides. The sequence continues at coordinate 420,261,591 of NC_057864.1, read as the reverse complement.
GGGCAAGTCACTTAACCCTCATTGCCCTGTAAACCAAAACCAAAACCAAACAAACAAAAAAGACTACATTTGTACAGGGAGCCAGAGCGCCACAGGTCAGAAAGTCATGAAATAGTTCCTAAACTGGTGGCAACTTATTTCAAGGGGAAATTAACAGGCATTTCATTTGAAAATGGAATAAGAGGAGCTTCCTAACCTGACTTCTCACTGCTACATGGTGCTAGACCACTTACCATGGAGCCCTCTGGATTAGCAAACAACTAATGGATATTATGAAGCAGACGTGTGTGTGTGTGTGTGTGTGTGTGTGTGTGTGTATGTAATCAAGCTCAGAATCATCTCCAAAAATATATATATTGAAACTTGAGAGAAGAGTATTTTGTCTTGGACTCCAAAAGCACCAGGAAGCCTTTGCTATCAAGAGAAATTTGAGCAGACCCTGTTTTCTTGATTATTTCATCCCATTTATGAGATTGGCCACCTTATCAAAGCAATTTTTTTGAAAGCCTTAGGTTCCAGTTAAAAAGCTCCAGCAAGACTTCCCACTGTGGAGTGCTGATGTTCATTTCACAAGCATAGAAAAAAAAGTTCATGCCCTTGTCACCTCTCTCATAGATTGTGGCAGTTGTCTCCTAAATGATCTTTCAGACTCTAGTCCTGTAGTCTCTTTTCTCTTAGACCCACCCTCCATAATACAGCTGTCAGAGTAATCTTTCTCAGAGACAGGTATGACCACAAGATCATCTGGGAGGTACCTCTACTAATGAAATCACTGTTCCCCTATCCCTAGTAGGGCAGATAGTTTTTTGTTCTGGCAGCCTAAACACAGGACAAATATCATGACCTCTGTTACTCCTCTGACAGAGTTACTAAGTGTTTCCCTGTGACTTATGGAAGATTCAAAGGCAATTTGCATGGTTTGAGTCATGAGTGGAATTGGGAATGTAAGTGAACATTAAGGACCTTGGCACTGTGCTAAGCCTTTATAAATATTTTCTCACATGATTCTTGCAACAATCCTGGGAGGTAGGTGCTGTTATTATCCTTATTTTATAACTGAGAAAACTGAGGTTAAATGACTTGCCCAGGGTCATATAGCTAGTAAGAATCTGAGACTGCAATTTGAATTTAGGTCTTCCTGATTCCAAACTTAGTACTCCATCTACTGAGTCATCTAGCTGCTTCGGAAAGGGAAAATGAAAAGTACTATATATGGTGATAACTAACCTCAGGGAGACTCAGTTGGAGATGATCCATGTGGGAGAGACTTATAGCCTTCAATGTGGGGTGGAGAAATGGTGAAATATATATATATTTTTTGCCCTGATCCACTTAGAAGTGAGGATTGGGGCACTTTCTGGGTGTGTGGACAAGTAAGCAAGGTCTTAAAGACCTTTTTGGCTTTTTCATGTCAGATTTATATGGTGTAGTCCTGAGTAACCAAAGAGTGTAAAATGTGGTGATGAATTCCAAAATGTAGCCGCAAGCATTCTCAAAAAACTTTTCTGAGAAATAATCCCCATTCACAGAAGTAAGGCAGGTAGTGGGTACAGTGGATAGAGTGCTGATCTTGGAATCAGCAAGACTCATCTTCCTGAGCTAAAATCCAGCCTGAGACCCTTACTAGGTTGGGTGACCCTGGACAAGTCACTTAACCCTGTTTGCCTCAGTCCCACATGTCTAAAATGAGCTGGGGAAGCCTAATGGCTACTGATATCAGCATTTTTTGCCAAGAAAACCCCAAACTGAGTTGCAGAGAGTCAGGCACTACTGAAATGGCTGACCAACAGAACAGAGGTATAACTTCTGCACTGCAGAAGCAGTGGATTACAAAGTCGGAGGCAAAAAGCAATAACAAAGGAAATTGCTTCAGCAAAAATGACTGAAAAGGCAGAGTAGAGTTTCAGGGGCATGGTGTATTCTGAGACCAAATTGACTGAGCAGAGAAAACCCAAGGAAAAGATAGATTGTGGGAGACAACTGTGAGAAGGGTTTCAGCCTCAACATTATCCCCACAGACATGAGTATCCTAGGAATTCCCTTCACCACATGTAAACATCTACAAGACTTCAAAATCTCAAAGTCCACAACTGTCTAATCAAACCTGTATTTTAAAAGGAATCTCCACTATGACATATTCAACAAGAAGTCATCTGATTTGAGAAAGTATGGAGTGTGGGAATCCACCACCACTCATCTTATTGTTGACTCTAATTTTTAGGCATATTTTCCTAACATGAAACATAAATACACGGAAGATTGTACTTCTTCAAATATTGCTTGATTATCTCTGCTGCTTTCTTTATTATTCTGTTTCAGTTAAATGTTGTGCTAGTGTGTGTGTGTGTGTGTGTGTGTGTGTGTGTGTTCATTGCTTGATTTGTTTGTAGAGAAAGCCATGGATGGGGACTCAAGCCTCACTGGCATAACTGTGTCTAAAGAAAAAACATTACACATTGAACCTGGAATACTAAGGGTTCCAGAATTGAGTGAGACCTTCATTACGTTTGCATCAATACTTTCTTCATACAGTACTTTGGCTATAATAGGTACTTCAAAAATGTATGTTGAATTAAATTTGAACTAATTGTATATACACATGCAGGAAATAAAGTGATATCATGTGAATGGCTCTATAGAAACTACAGAAATGCCCTTCTATCACTCCCAAAATTCACATTCTTCTAATTAGGTATTAGTAATGTGATAAAAGAACTAAACATTTTATTGTTCAAAAACTATTAGATGTTATATAATTTAACTTCAATTTAACTAACAAATTTATATTTCTAAACATTTGTTAGCAATTTTTTTTACATACCTTGATTTGTTCATCGTTAACTATGGAAAAAAATCAATCTAATTCTTTAAAGGGTTTAATTGTGTGAATACTGTTAATTCATTTTCTGACTATAGATTTGTTTTATCCTATCCCACCTCAAACAGATTTCACTAATAATACAACCATTTTCAGAGATGGTGATAATCTGGCATCTATCTGCAAGACTGAAGCCAAAAGCATTCTTTTACAGGATTCGGTGATAGGTTCCAAGACATAAAACTCTGTTCTATGGTTTCTATAGCATTTTTTTTTAGTGAGGCAATTGGGGTTAAGTGACTTTTCCAGGGTCACACAGTTAGTAAGTATTAAGTGTCTGAGGCTGAATTTGAACTCAGGTACTCCTGACTCCAAGGTCGGTGCTCTATCCACTGCGCCACCCAGCTGCCCTTCTATAGCACTTTTAAAGTCTGCAAAGAACTTTCTTCCCAACAATCTTTTTAATGGGTAGTTCAAGTATTACTGTAGCATTCCCATTTTACAGATGAACAAGCTAAGGCCCGGAGAGCTTCATTTATTTTTCTCCATGGTCACATGGCTAGTAAGTGCCAGAGCCAAGATTCCAAGGATCACAAACTTAGAGTCAAAAGGAAACTTAGAGGTCATCTGGTCCAAAACTTCTTAAACTGTGGGTAATTGAATGTGGGGGTTGGGAAAAAATTTGCAACAGTAAAAGGTTATGTATACCTATTTTATATACCTATATACCCAGGGCCACATAAAGAATTCTCAGGTGAAAAGGGGTCACAAGTGGAAACAATTTAAGAAATGTTGATCTAGTCTAGTCCCTTCATTTACAGGTAAGGGAGGAAATGGAAACATAGAGTTTAAGGGTCTTAGTCAAAGTCACGCAGACAATAAGTGGCTAGAATCAGAATCCAGAATTTGAATCCTATTTTTCCAAGTCCAGTATTCTTTCCACCAAACCACACTTGGGTAGCAGTCACTGAAAATGGCATTATCTTTGATTTTGACTAGAGCAGAGCTAAAATAGATCATCAGAACCCAGGCCATCTGAGTGAAAGTCCAGGACTCTTTCCATTCCACAGAGCTGATTTTCACCCATGCTCACCAGGTTCTAAAACTTAATTCCATTGCATTCCAGCTTATCACTGCTGATTAGGAACCCCTCCAGCTAGCCAATGTTCTGCCAGATTCCCAGTGGCTTTGGAATTACTGCGGCCTAATTACAGATCTGTCTGGAGCAATGCTTCTTTGTAAAGTATTTAAAACTAATGAAGACAGCCAGAAAGGGTCTTAACCAAAGGAACAAAAAGGGAATGGAAGCCCAAGCGGTACAAGGGAGGAATGTGGGGGGGGCAGGGGGGCAAAGGACTGTTGTGTGAATGTCTATAGATAAACCAAGTGAGGCTGTTTATGGAAAAACTTGCGCTCCAAGTTGGTAAAGGCTTTGGGCTGGTGGAGCCTGGCCGCTGATGGCAAGTGCACAAGTAGATGTAAATGTAATTCAACCACTAAGATCTAAAACCATAGAAGCGAGGAAATTCACAGTTAAGGGAGGAAATGGGTTGTGCAGCACTCTCTCCAACTGAGAGGCACAATGGGGTGTGCTGAGGAATCCAGGCACCCTGTGGTGTGAGGGATGTGAGGGCAGCTCTCATGTTTCATCCCTAACTTGTAGATTTCTCAGCATTTATGGACCTTAACAGTCTTTGCAATGTATTACCCCAGGGAAGGGGGAGGAGGAAGGATATTCTATTTCTTTGCTTTCTTATTTTTAGGAGGTAAAGAGATTGGAGACAGGAGGGAGAGGAGGGAAGAATGTGATGGGGATGGTTTTTGCAAGCGCAGGCTGAAATGTCAGCACCCCAACTAATATATGGCCAAGGTGCATTCAGACCCTGATGCATGTGCTCTGATCTCAGGACGGGCTACATAAGTGAGCAAACATAGGCATTTAGCAGGGCACAGCACGCTATGTTCAGCATGGATGTACAGCATTTGATTTCTTATCAACATGAGGGCTATTTGGAGCAATGGAAAATTGTTTTCCATCCCTGCTCCCTTCAACTATGGGAAAATAAAATCTCTACTTGGCTCATGGGCAACTGAGTGGGTGGTGGTGAATAGAAAAATTCAAAAATGACCCTTTAGCTCACATGCATTTGTGGCTTTCCAAAGAAACCCCTTTTTATGAATATGCCTTAAAAAGTATCTTCATCTTGACAAGCTTTTAAGAGTCAGAAGCAGCTTTTGATTAGTTATAATAGCTCATCTGGGGCCCCAGATCATCTTGGTACCTGCCAGTTGGCCAATCAGAAGACAGCCCTTTCTCTGGCTGGAAAGGCAATGATGGTGAGGAAAGACTGATGAAGAAGGGCTAAAGGGATAAGAGAACACAAGGGGAGGGGCCAGAAAGAAGCTCTAAAGGTTCAGTGAAAGGATGTCCAAGATGCTCTCCCTCAATTTCCCCTTGCTGTATTAAACTTGTGAGCAGATCCATAGAAGCTGAACCATTTTCTGCTTTTCCTCTTTACAAAGATATATCAGGGGAGACTGGGTAAACCAAATTTCAATTTGAAACTAATCAGGAGAGATGAGCTATAAAATTCAATGAGGACAATAGTTTACAGTGGGGGAGCTGATTCAGGCATAGCCCTTGTAGCCCAACTGGAGCAGCTCCAATTTTAACATTTTGAAAGCCAAGAATCCCACATTGGCCACTTCCATCACATAAACAATACATGGAGATACACATTTAAAGTCTTAAAAATGACTCCACCCCTATCGTCTCCACCAAAAGAAAGATTCTTATAATAATACATATATTGACTTCTGCCTTTTAGTCAATAACAAGATTTATTGCCCCACTCTTCAGTCAATTTTAACCTCTTTGGGTCAACAAATCTTGATATTGATCTCAACAGAAGTCAATACCTGCTTATTACTCACCTCCACATTTAGACGCCTACCAACAATCCTTATGGGCATTCCTTGACAAGTAAAAGTGAATCCTTTTTTCTGGCTAGTTTGTATACAAGGTATACTTCTGGGTGCTTCATATACAATGCCACTTTTACAATCTTGAGATGAGATCTGGTTAGAAAACTAAGGAGTGGGGGGAAGATGGATAGATTCTAGCGTCTGTAATTATAAACTGCAGAAGTGCTTAGCTTTTTCCTCACCATTTCCTGAAGAACTTAAGGGTGATTCTTCATATTAATTATGCTGCAGCCATTTTCTAACTAAGAGATAATTAGGCAATGTGATAGTTTTGATTCACTAGAGGGAGAACACAAGAGTTTCTGACTTTCATTCCCCTCCCTCCCCTTTTATTCCTAAAGGGTGAAAACATGGAAATGGAGTTCAGAGGTTAAAACTGCCATCCTCCATTCTGGATCGAACATCTCAGCCCTTTGTCAGATGAGAGAGGCAACCACTCAAGATTCTGACAATTAGTCAAATGCCTATTATCTAGTCATGTCTAAACCCAAAGGAAGCTGGGACATATGTGATTCCCATCCTAGTCTCGTGGCTTTTTCAGGAAGCCAGACATGAGACATTTGGTGAGAAAGTGGGAATTGAAGTTTTCTTAGAAAGTGGGAAGAAATAAGTATAAGAGGAACAGCCTAGCCTGGAGAGTTTTGTTATTTTTTTTTAATGAGCCTGACCACAGGCAGTTATTAAACCATCTTCCAATGTTGTTTACACTGCTTACAAAAACAGTCTGAATTCCATGAGACCTCTAGGTGCAAAACATCATCTTCAGCCTTCTCTCTAACCCTCTCACCTGTTGAAATATTTAAAAGGAAAAAATAAAACCACCAATATATAGAAGCCCAGGGGCAGAAGAACCAAACTACATGTATGTACTAGTAGCCATGAGTGAGGACTTAATTCTTCCAACCTCATAACAAGTCTCCATTGCACACTATCATTACAATGCTTGCAATTAAAACTTACATCTGCAACTCACCACACATCCCCTTGTCCTTTGCACACTGACTCTCAGAAACATCACAGGTCTGAATATTCAAAACAGTGTTTGTACCACAGGCAAAAACAACTAGAAAGGTGGGGGGGGCAGGAAGGAAAAAGAAAAATATAACGTTTCCAAAAGTGCTTTATCAATGTCACCACTTTCTGTCACAAAGTTTGTTGTTTTGTTCTGCTTTCTGCATGATCTAATTAAGGATCAATTCTAAAGAAACTGAAAACAGAGGAATTGAGGTGGGGGAAAGAAGCCTATAAAGGAGCTCATAAGGAATATGCGCTCGTGTCAATAATGAGTTTGTGTGAAACCTCCACAATAAGGAAGGTAGTTTTTAAAAAGACATTAAGCGACAGATTTGTAATCTTTGCTGTTGTCCTCATAACCAGTCCCATAAACTTCATTTGTTTAGTTTCTTTTTTTCTTTTTCTTTCTTTCTTTTTGTGTGGGGCAATGAGGATTAAGTGACTTGCCCAGGGTCACAAAGCTAGTAAGTGTCAAGTGTCTGAGGTTGGATTTGAACTCAGGTCCTCCTGAATCCAGGACTGGTGCTTTATCCACTGTGCCACCTAGCTCCCCCGATATTTAGTTTCTTTTTTAACTTAAATTGTGCCACCAATAGCAGATTCAATTCCTTGAATGGATGCCTTTTTGTTTGTTGTTGCTGCTCAGTCATTTTACAGTGGTCTGTCTCTTTATGACCCTGTTTGGGATTTTCTTGGCAAAGATACTGATACTAACAAACATAAGGCTTTTCTAGTTCATTTTACAGAAGGGGAAACTGAGGCAAACTGGGTTAAATGATTTGCCCAGGGTCACACAGCTAGGAAGTGTCTAAGGCTGGATTTGAACTACAGAAGATGAATCTTCCTGACTCCTGAATCAGCACTCAATCTACCACCTAGCTGCCCAAATGGCTGCCTTAGAATCTCCTCAAAGTCTTAGGAAAGGCCTACATGCCAATGAACCTGCTGAAAAGTGGAAAAAAAAACCCCAACCCAATCTATTCTATCCAATCAATTGTTTGGCATAAAGAAGGTTAGTGTGTTTTAGGAGATAGAGATATGGCCGTGGAGTCAGAAAGACCTGAATTTAAATACTGCCTTAAAATTATATTAGTTATGCGACTCAGGGAAGTCCACTGAACTTCATCAAACCTCAGTCTTCTCATCTATAAAATGGGTATAGCAATTATCTTGCAAGGTTGTCGTGAGGCTCAAATGAGATAATGTATTGTTAACCCCTAAAATGCATTGTAAATGTGAACTATTTTTGAAAAATATGATAGATTTTTAAAAACCCAAATGAAATAAAATCTCATTTTCTCATTGGATTGGATTTACAATTTAGTCAAATTGGTGAGTGAGGCCAGATGCAGCCATCATATCAAAAAGCAAGTTGGGATTGTGAAGCTCAAAGGTGTCTATCAGTGAGAGCACAATGTCCCCTGACTTTCAGCTCTGATGCATTGTGGATATGAAGTAACTACACAGTACTGGGATGCCTAGGAAGTCACGGTAGCTGAGCTGTGGAGGCTTCATGAATGAATGTCAAATAAAAGAAAGGCTATGAGGAGACGCTGAAGGAAAAAACATCAAGGCCAACCACATAGTCATCTATCATTGCTGGACATTGATGGGCAGATCAAACAGAACATTTTAGATTATTTCAGCCAATGAGAAATGGGAAAAAAAAAGAGGGACCTCTCAGATGAAATAGCAGAATGACAACCCTTCCAAGACAGTATACATTGCAGGTGATATAGTGGGTAGATAAGGAACTGGCATTGGGGCTGGGAAAATTGGAATTCCAGTAAGTCTGGCCTCCACCAACACAGCAGAGACAGGTACTTCAATTCTACTGGCCACTCTTAAGACTGTAGATTTCAGAGAAGAAGCTGGTCTACATTTATAGAGGAAATCTTCAATGGGAATCCTCTGTACCCATGAATTAAAAGATCCAGGTTCTCACTCTGGTAATTATTCTAATACTTCCATATATTTATTCAATGTGTGTATTCCATCAATGATACATAGATGTATTATATATATGCATACATACACATGCATATATATATGTATGTATTTACTTATCACAATCAGGTATAGGCTGGTGAATATTTAGCAACTTGCTTTGGAGTTAGGGATAGGGGAAAAGCACATAAAACAAAACACAAGTTTTATCTTTTAACAATTAACAATTTCTAAAGTCTAGCCTAGGGGCAGCTAGGTGGCCCAGTGAATAAGGCACCTGCCCTGGATTCCCGAGGACCTGAATTCAAATCTGGTCTCAGACACTTGAATGACACTTACTAGCTGTGTGATGCTGGTCAAGTCACTTAACTCTCATTGCCCCACCCCTACCCCCCCAAAAGTCTAGCATATCAAGAAAACAATAAAGCAAGCCCTGATTTGAAGCATTTGCCCATTTCAGAAGTGTAAGTGCTCACACTGAATATTTAAAAATCCAATTAAGCCAGTTTAAGCTGACTGACACCTCTGGCAAATTATTATTTTTGTTGTTATTTCTATTTTATCAACACATGAAACCAACAACAAGATACAACATTTAAATAATACCTCATTGTTTAAAAGTGCATTTTTCATAAAAACCTTTTAGAGCAGTAAAAGTATGTTCTTTTTACAGATTAGAGAGCTGAAGTTCATTAAAGTTAAAGTAACTTGGGGGCAGCTAGGTGGACAAAGCACCAGCCTGGGATTCAGGAGGACCTGAGTTCAAATCTAGCCTCAGACACTTGACACTTACTAGCTGTGTGACCTTGGGCAAGTCACTTAACCCTCATTGCCCGTCTAAAAAAAAAAAAGTTAAAATAACTTATTCATGGTCACACAACCAGGAAAGGTAAGACCTAGAACTTGAATCTGGTTCTCCTGACTCTGTGGCCACAGATCATAGAACTGAAGATATAAAATATTTTAGAGATCATTGAGCTGCATTCTAGGTTGTCCCATTAAAGATGGAGAAAATGAAATTCAAAGAGATTGAGACCTAGGGTCATACAATTGTGTCCTAAGGATAATTGTGATATCTACCAAAATAAAGCAAGGAAGTATATAGTTTGCTCAGAGTTGACCATATATTGTACGAACTACTTAATACAAAAATAATTCTCTAAGTATCAGAACCTGGGTCTCTTGATTCCTAGCTCCATTCCCATTATCATTCCCCTTAAACCATCTACTCTTCTGAACTTCCCTTCCTGTGGTTGGCACCACCATCTTCATAGTCATTCAGGCTCTCTACCTCAGTGATATCCTCCAAGCCTCAGATTAACCCACTTTGTTTGACGGAGACCAACCATCTGCCCTGATGTTACTCCCCAAGATACTCTGGGCCTTACCATCTGTTCTGTAACTTTTAATTGCCTAAGTACTTCCTGCCCTTTCCATCTGCCACGAACTAACTAGGAACATGAACCCTCCTTTCTTCTTACTTTTCTCAATTAGAACATCAGCTTTTTGGGAAAAGAGACTGTTTTAATGTGCTATTTGTATTCCCAGCACTTAATATAGTGCTTAGAATATAGGGAGTGCTTAATGAATGGTTTTCTAATCCACTCCATTGCTTTCCAATCTCAATCTCTCATACTCACCCCACATGTCCAATCTTTTGCTAAATATTAAATCTTGTCATTTCCACCTTCATAACATCTCTTGTATGTATCCTATTTTCCTCATTCAAAGAACTAAAACCCTGGAGTTCCAGGCCCAATCACTTCTCACCTGGACTATGGCCTTATTAATAGTCTCCTTGCCTCTCTCTCCCTTTTCTTTTTTCTTTTTTTTTTTTTTGGTGAGGCAATTGAGGTTAAGTGACTTGCCCAGGGTCACACAGCTAGTAAGTGTTAAGAGTCTGAGGCTGGATTTGAACTCAGGTCCTCCTGACTCCAGGGCTGGTGCTCTATCCACTGCACCACCTAGCTGTCCCTCTCTCCCTTTTCTAATGTCTAAAAGACATTAAGTGACAGACTTCTAATCTTCACAGTTGTCCTTGTATCCATTTCCACAAACTTTATTTATTGAATTTTTAATTTAATTGTTGCCACCAATCCTTGAATAGATATATGATTTTTAATAGTATTTTATTTTTTCCAATTATATATAAAGATAATTTTTAACATTCATTTTTTTCTCTATTCAGTTGACAATGTGATTTTCCCAAAGTATAGGTCTGACTAGGTCAGCCTTTTGCTTCATGAGCTCTTTATTACTTCCAGTATCAAATGTAAAGTCTTCAGTTTGCCATTAAAAATTTTTCATAACCTGGTGTCTTCCTACCTTTCAAGTCTTCTTATACTTTGCTATCTTGCATGGATTCTGTGATCCAGTTATACTGGGCTGCTTGAAATTCCTCTGATAGTATATACTATCTCTTACCTCCATAAATCTACCTTAACTATTCCCCATGTCTGGAATGTTGCATTTCCTTGCTTCTACTTTTGTTTCTATGCCTTCCTGGGCTTATGCAAGATGTGTTTGGCAATCCTCCCAGCTGCTGGGGTTATTCCCTTGAAACTGACCTTCTTCCTATATATTTTGTATGTTTTGGGTTATTTACACTTTGTCTTACCCATTAGAATACATATTCTATGTGGGCAGGAGCTGTTTTTATTTTACTTTGGATTCCCAGCCCTTAACACAATTCCTGACATATAAATAAATAGTTGCTAACTGACTGACTATTTTTCTAGTATATCATATTGCATGTCTGCTTACTTGCAGAAGTTCCCCATGTCACTCAAATTTCAATTATCCAGGTTCCAAACCTCTAATTATCCTCCCTTTCTTACTTTCTTCTTTTTTACTATGTGGAGAGAAGTGTACTGGATATTCAAGGAGGACTAACCCCTCTAGTGTGAGTACTTGCCAAGTCTTTTTCAGGACCTTTGCTGTCTACCTGGCACTCCACTCTCACCTGTGGCTCCAATAAGTTGTAGCATGTACAGTGGCCACACCCCAGTAAACCATCGCAGCAGGTGGGCTAACCCAGTTTGAGGGTAACTGACAGGCCTGAAAACTGTTGGGGAGTTGGGAGCATACCCTAAGCATGTGAAGATTTACTGCTGGCAGAATGGGCAGATGAGAACGATTTCTCCCAGTGGCCATGATGGTGACTGAAGTAGGCATCGTGGAGCGCTTAGAACTTGGTCAGACATCAAAGATACCAAAGTTATCCACTTCATCCCGAGCCAGTGCTCGTTGTCCTGACTTTTGTCTTGCTGTTGGATTTCAATGACTCCTGAAGAGAGTGAAGCTGATGACTTTGTGCAACCCTGCCTGACTGAAATCCAATTCATGTGCGAGTGAAGAAATCACTTCGTGGTGTTTTAGGTTGTTTTCAAAATGAAGGACAAATCACAATAAAGTTGCTCTTGGAATTTATTTCTAAATTATTTCATCCATCCAAAAATTTTGGGGTATTGCGCAAAAAGCCTTTATGTAACTGTGACTTGTCTAGGATTCCAGCTACCTGGGGACGCTCCTTGGCCTAAGAGATGAACTTGGATGTTACTACAAATTTGGAGCTGGAAAGGATGCTTTCTAATCTAACTCTTCCATTCTGTAGATGAGGAAAGTAAGACCTAGAAAGGTTTTGTGGCTTGCCCGAAGTCACAAAGGTACAATGCATTAGAGGTGACATTTGAACCCATTTCCTCTGATTTGTGCATCATTGCTCTTTTCCCAATGCAATACTCTCTTACTTTTCCCTCAAAAATCTATTCATGGTGGGGCAGCTAGGTGGTGCAGTGGATAGAGCACTGGCCCTGGATTCAGGAGGACCTGAGTTCAAATCTGTTCTCAGAAACTTGACACTTAATAGCTGTGTGACCCTGGGCAAATCACTTAACCCCAATTGCCTCACCAAAAAAAAAAAAAATCTATTCATGGTACCTGTCCCTCCTCCACTTTTGTCTTTGTAGTTCATTCAGCACATTGTGGCATTGACAAAAATTGAGTTCCTAGACCGCTCACAGTACAATTAGATGCATGCAATGCTTTGGAATGAGATAAAGATCTAATGCTTGCAAGGCTTCTATTTCCTTCAGTGTTAATGGTTCAAGGCTCATTCCAAATATTGTCCTATGACATTTAATGTGTGCATCAAATCCCGAGTTTTCCTAAACGGGGCACTTTCCTAATGAAGTGAGATAATAGAGAATTAAATGGCTTTCAGTTTGATGGGGAACAGCATTATTTATAGGGTATATAGCTGATTAAGAAACAACAGTGGAATTTTTAGCTTTTGAGAAAAAAAGTAGTAATTAAGCAACTCAAACATGAAGGCCTTGGCCAATTTGGCAAAGTGGTCTAGCCATGTGGGATTTCACAGTTTTGAATCAACCCCAAGAGCTACAATCACCACCTCCTCCCTCCCCTACCTAAAGAATCAGCACATAGTAAAGCGCTGGTTATTCCAGTAGCTGCCAATATGCAGAGGTTCAATGCCTGGTGAAAGGGAGGTTCAATCTGTAAAGCCCAAACCGGACAAAAAGACCTTGAAAGTGCTCATTTGGATTGTATGAATCCAAGTAACTCATGCAGACTGTCATCAGAACTAGAAAGGGGTAATAGACACAATGGGTGCTTATTAAACACTTGTTGTTCCCGTGAAATATGGAACTAATTGTATAAAATGATAATAATGAAGAACAAATGGACCTCAACAGTTTGGGCACACTTGTAGGTAGGCTAAAAGAAAAGAAAACTAAATCATTGAGAGAAAAAGATTACCCACTGATACTAATTTTTGAGAATAATTTTACTTTTTTTTGTGTGTGTGTGAGGCAATGGGGGTTAAGTGACTTGCCCAGGGTCACACAGCTAGTAAGTGTTAAGTGTCTGAGGCCGGACTTGAACTCAGGTACTCCTGACTCTAGGGTCGGTGCTCTATCCACTGCGCCACCTAGCTGCCCCAATAATTTTACTTTTAAAACAAAAGTAATTGTTCTTTTCACTTTTTAAAAATAAGCACTGCAGAAAAAAACAAAAAAATAAATAAAAAATAAATAATAATAAGCACTGCAGGACCTTATTCAAGTCATTTCAATTCTTAAGTTTCAGCTTCAGCATCTGTAAAATGAATGGGTCAGATCTGACAGATTCTAAGTTTCCTTAAAATTTTAAAATTCTATGTTGTCACTGTTTGTAGAATCATATATTTAGAGTTGGAAGGTCCCTGAAGGCCTTCAAGTCCCATATCCCCATTTTACATATGAGGAAATTGATGATAAGTGACTTGTCCAACATCACACACCAAACTAGAGCTTGAGGTAGGATTTGAACCTAGTTTTCCCTGACTCCAGGTTCAGGGCTCTATTCATTTTGTCATGCTGCTCAACGTTTTGACCCTTCAATGTACCCTTAGGGACATTTGCTTTGCTGGAGCAGATTGCAACCCTCTGATGCCTTTTCATCTTATAGAATTCTCATCCACATCTTTTGGTAAATTCTCCATAGAGGACACATCCAGCATACTGGAGAGCTTGTCCTAGCATTTGTAATGTTTTATAGTGTGTAATGAACCATGGCATAGTAGCTGCAGAGAGAGAGGAAGACCTAAGTTCAAGTCTGGTCTCTGAACCGTAGTGGCTGTGTGATCTTGGCTGAGTTCTTTAACCTCCCAGTGCTCTGGGAAGCTCTTTAAGACTTTAAGAAACAAGGTGGGGCAGCTATGTGGCGCAGTGGATAGAGCACCGGCCCTGGAGTCAGGAGTACCTGAGTTCAAATCCGGCCTCAGACACTTAACACTTACTAGCTGTGTGACCCTGGGCAAGTCACTTAACCCCAATTGCCTCACTAAAAAAAAAAAAAAAAAAAAAAAAAAAAAAAAAAAGAAACAAGGTGCTGAACTATATTCATAGAGGAAGTTCGTTGGGGGACCAGGAACTCTCTCTACCAATGAAATGCTACGTTCCAGTAAATAATTTTTTTTTTCAAAAACAAATTTAAACATCATTGAAATACTCAGACTGTCTGTTTTGCCTCACTCTCAATATACAACTGACCCAACTTTTCTGGCCATATAAGCCTTTGATGTTTGTCTTTTTCTTGATTCTGTTCATGTAATTTATTGTTTACATATGCTACACTCTGCTAGCAACCACCTTATGTCTTGCCAATAGCAGTTAGGTTACCTACATTTGCAATTCTTCTGAGAAAAGTATCCCATGCTTTACGTATACAACATCATACTAAAAATACTGGGTTAAAAAAGTTGTTTTTTTTTTTTAAATCTTCTGCAACAACAATCCTCCAATTTTTCAGGTTTTTTTTGGAGGGCAATGGGGGTTAAGTGACTTGCCCAGGGTCGCACAGCTAGTAAATGTCAAGTGTCTGAGGCCGGATTTGAACTCAGGTACTCCTGAATCCAGGGCCGGGGCCTTACCCACTGCTCCACCTAGCTGCTCCCCAATTTTTCAATTTTGTACCTGTGTTTTCCATCTATAGCAACTGTATAGTACATAGCTACATATACCACACAGCTACTTCTGCCACTGTACAAGGTGTCCTAAAAGACTTAGTGCAGTTTTATGTTTTAATAGGTTAGAACTAAGCTTTATATTTTCCAATCTATTTAAGCTTAAAACTGCACTAAGTCTTTTGGGACACTAGAAACTATTAAAGCCCAAAACAGTTACTAAGCTATTAAAGTTTAAAATTGAACTAAAACTTTTGGGACACCCTTTACAAATTAACTCAGTGGGCTGCCTTTTGCCTGAACAATATAGGTTTTTTGTTCATCTTAATCGAACTGTCAGGTAGCATAGGTAGGTATTTTTTTGGTCAGGTGATGGGATTTTTGCATGCTTACTCTGGTGGTTTCCTTGCATCCCCTGGGTATAAGTTATCTTCCTACAAGAAGGCAGCAACTTTTTTTTTTTTTTTTTTTTTTTTGCGGGGCAATGGGGGTTAAGTGACTTGCCCAGGGTCACACAGCTAGTTAAGTGTCAAGTGTCTGAGGCCGGATTTGAACTCAGGTACTCCTGAATCCAGGGCCGGTGCTTTATCCACTGCGCCACCTAGCCGCCCCCAGCAATTTATTTTTAAGGAGTGCGTGGAGTTCTACTCAATCTGAACTTATTTCTGAGCCCTCATCCATTGGCAAAACACACTTCTTTCTTGAAATGGCTTTATGTTAGGTATGTGGCTTCAATATAATGAAGTAGAAACTCCACAGAAGTAGATAGGCTATTCTTGGATACTGTATGCAGCAATGACTTTTCAAAGAATCAATAAGCATACAAACCATGCACAAGAGCAAGAATGGTTGTAACTATATTAACGTTATTAATTATTTTTAAATTTTATTAATGATTATTAATTTTATTGATTATTAATTTTAATTAATTAGCTGTTTTATTAGTAACAAGAATAAGGAAACAATAAAATATCAAGTTGTTATGAAAGGTCTACTTGCCTAAATTCCTAATGTTCCCTCAGATATAGGAATTATATGGATCCAGGCATTGTAGGATATATGTAATTTGGGTTTCTAGGTTCCCCACAGCTATGGCCTCTAGGAATGGACAATGGAGTGTGAATATCACACAGTTTCCATGGGATGTTCAGTTCATACTTCAAGTAGAACTGGTCATCTTACTGAAAACAGAGGTAGAAACTCTAGAGGAACCTGGGAAATGGGATTCCTTTAATTGGACTATGGAATTTGGGATCTTGTGAGATGAAGAGAGGTGAAGTAGACTATTGTACACTTAATGTTGCTTCAAGAGTTAGTTGAATGGCTGGACTCAATGTACTTAATGGTTTGAAATCAACTTAGAAACTCATCTCTAGCAGAATGTACCAAAGATCTGTGCTTGGTCCTCTGTTGTTTAATATTTTTATCAGTTACATAGATGAAGTAATAAATGGCATTCTTCTTGAATTTTAGGGGACATAGAGTCAGGAAGCAGCTAATATATTGCATGTAGAACCAAGATCTGGTTAAAAAGAATTTGACAGGCTACTGTGTTAGACCAAATACAATAAAGTTAAAATTTTAAAAAGACAAATGTAAAGTTTCTTATTTGTATTCAAAAGATCAATCTCATAAATATAAGACTTGGAAGGCATGTGCATACGGCATTTCTTGCAAAAAATTAAGAATTTTCATGGATAGCAAGCTTAATATGAATAGCCAACCAAAAAAAAAAAGAGCTAAGAGATCTTTGGCTATTATAAGAAAAGGATAGTATCCAGAAGGTGGTTTTCCACTTTTCTCTTGCATTCAGTAGAAAGACATAAATTGGAGAGTGTCCAGAGGATTTTGGACCAGATTGTGAAAGGCCATGGGAGTATTCTAATGAGAACTGGTTTAAAGAACTGGCTAAGGTTAAGCATGGAAGGGAGAAGATCCCAAAGGACATGATAGTGAAAGAAGGAGCAATCAGAGGAAAGATATATAAATTGGAGAGTGTCCAGAGGATTATGGACCAGATTGTGAAAGGCCATGAGATTAATCTTAATGAAGATTGGTTCAAAGAACTGGCTATCGTTAGTATGGAGGAAAAAGGATCCCAAAGGATGTGATGCTAAAACAAGGAGCAATCAGAGAAATCTGCAAAGAGACAAAATAAGGGTCAATGGAAGTACAAAACTTCCTAACATTTAGAAGTATCTGAAACGTTGAATGGGCTGCTTCGGGAGGTAGTGGGTTTCCTTTTGAGTTATTTAATAAATAATAATGATAATAGTTAAGATTTATATCATGTTTTAAGGTTTGCAAGGCACTTTACAATTATTATCTTATTTGATCCTCATAATGACCTCGAGAGGTCATTTT
Organism: Dromiciops gliroides; assembly: GCF_019393635.1. Classification (NCBI taxonomy): domain Eukaryota; kingdom Metazoa; phylum Chordata; class Mammalia; order Microbiotheria; family Microbiotheriidae; genus Dromiciops; species Dromiciops gliroides. The sequence continues at coordinate 420,243,997 of NC_057864.1, read as the reverse complement.
ATAGATGAAGAAATTGAGGTATATATGGAGGCTAAGTAACTTGCTCAAGGTCACATAACTAGTCAATATCTAAAGTTGGATTTGTACTCAGGTCTTCCTAATTCCAAGTCCAGCTGGAGTTCTATCTGCCACATCACCTAGAAACTAAGTGACCTGAAGACAAAGTGAACAATTGTTATATATTCAAATTAATTCAGTTTAATGCAATTCATTTCAGCCCCTGTTATGTGCCTGTAATCTACTAGGTGCTCATGGTAACCAGATAAAAATGAAAATGAATCTCAAGGATCTAATAGCTTAGATTAGGTGGCATCTGTAGTTCCCTTGACCTCTGAGTTTCTCTGATTCAATTAATTCTGCCTTCAGCATTTACTAGCTCTATGACTCTGAGTTTATTTCCTCACCTGTAAAATGGGTGTATAAATAATTACATATCTACCTTACAGTATTGTTGTGAGGATTAAAAGAGATAATGTATAGAAATCATTTTGCAAAACTCAAAAAGCTATATAAACTGCAGTTATTATTATTGTTATTTCAACATAGATCAGAGGTCCCTGAATTTTATGTAACCTTACTCACCTTTATAATTAAAAAAAACCTGTCCATCTTTCATAAAAAAATAGACAAACTGATAATTATGGTGTCATATTGTTCCAGTAATGCAGTTTGACAAATGCCAACTCAAATTTGACCTTATTTTCATAGGCTATAATAAATAATCTCTGCATGCCATTTTCTGTCACTTGTAGTAAATTTTCTGTTAGTCTTTTGTTAACTTTGATTTATACTTTGCGTTCACCTGGAAAAAAAAACAGTGGATACATTTATACAAAAGTTTTACTAAAAAAAAACATTAATTTTGGCCATTACTTTGTGCTTACTCCCCCTTTCCCCGCCTCCAAGGTCTCTTGCTCCATGGTCTGGAAAACTGCCCTAGAGACCCCCAACCACTTAGTTTCACAATCCAACCCTGCCCCCTTGTGGCATTAATCTTAAACAGCAGTAGAGGTAGCAAGAGCTATATTTTTGAGAGGGTCTATACCACAAATTGAACTTCATACACAGTGACACAGACTTAATAGACAAGTAGACAAAATGTATCTAAAAACTACTTTATGTTTCTATAACTACACCTACTTAAATAACATAGCAGCTCAGGTTCATGAAGAGAAAGCCATGCTTCATTTGGTAAAACCAGGACCACAGCTTGGCAAAATTGTGAAGAAATGAAATTTGTCTTCAGCACCATTAGCTGTGGTCTTTCTCCCATATGGTGACATATTATTCTCAATTAAAACTAGTTTATCACTCCTTGTCCCTCTCCTCACCAAATTCAGTTCTCAGGAATATGTGTGAGAAGGCATTTACAATAAGATGTAAATGAAAAATAATATAATAATAGCTAACATATATAAAGAGGATAATAAACCTGCGAGGAAGGTGTTATGATTATTATTCTTCCCATTTTACAGATGAGGAGGTTGAGGCTGAAAAAAGATAAGTGATTTGCTTAAAGTCATTTAGTAAATGTCAAAGGCAGAATTTGAACTTGGGTCTTTCTGACTAGTTGTCTAGCAATCTCTCTCTTGTGCCACCTAGCGGCTTCAATAGCAATAGCAAACACATAAGGTATAAGTTTTACAAAATGCTTAATAAATAATATCTTATTTCATCTTCATCTATCCCTGTGAGGTAAGTACCTCAACGAACCTGAATATATATATATACACACACATACATATATATATACATATATATACACATATATACACATACACATACATATATACACATATATACATACATGCACACACTCACACACACACACTATATATGTGTGTGTGTGTGTGTGTATATATAAAACAAATGAGAACATAGTAGCTCAGAGAGGCTAGGTAGATCCTTCCTCATAGATACACCAGAAACGAGTGCTAGGACTTGAACCCAGGTTCCTTCTGTTTTAATGAGCAGTGCATTTTTTTCAACTACATTACACTGCAGGTAGAAATAGTGTCTTTGCTCCTTCTCAAAATGGCATTTTTAAAGGAGAGAACAGCCTCAAAACAAAGGAATTAATGTTCATTTGTGGGATTTCAGACATGAGTCAGGCAGCAGAGATATTTGGGGTAGAGAGTAAAGGAGTGAGGTCATTTTCATGCCCCTGAAATTTTATTTATTTCCTCTGCCCATTGTATGCAAGAGCATTAAATTCCCATCTGAAAAGCTTTGTTATTTTAGTAACAAAAATGACTGAATTTTTGACTGAATGGACTATTATAATGGTTTGTTCAGTCATTCTATAGACAGGCTCAGGAGTCTTTCCCTTCTTTTCTTAGGTTCAAGGTGAGCTGGGCTGAGTAATTGATTCTGGAAATCATGGTTTGAGTCCTCACCAAGCACTATTCTCAATTTATAGACCAGACCAGTCATTAGTTATAAAACATGTAAATAATAGAAGACAATCAAATGATGGAATCATTCTTTGCCTCCATACACAAATGTTACAACTCTCTTCCAAACCTTGAGGGAAATTGTAATGTAATACTTATGAAGTGACCCAGGATCTCAGGAAAAGATCCTAGAAACATCAGAACTTGAGGCACAAAAATAAAAATGTGTGTCTCATGAAATTTTACAGAAATCTCTAAGGGTAGAATGGAATCAGCTGAAGCTTCTTGGTTTGGCTTTGGAGTTGCTAGAATTCCACCAAGGCTCCTGGATTTGGATACCAGGGCAGCATTTCCCCCTCATTAACTCTTCCTTCTGTCTCTTTTCTTCAGATACAGTCTATGGTTTGCCTCTCCATTTCTAGTCCCTTGATCAAGCCTACTTAATAAAAAACACAAACCAACCAAAACATAAAAGAACCCTGCCATTCTTCATGCCACTTGCCACCAGTCATACAGTAGTTTTCACCTGTTAATTTCACTGCTCTCTGGCTGGTTTTCTGTAAAATCTAATTCAGGGGATTTCTCCTATTGACATATGCATTCTCAGTCAGAGAAGCATTATGACTTTAATAGGGAGTGGCACATGTGCAGACTGAGGGGAAGAAGCTAGGAGTCTGTTTCCAGGAGAGTTGAAATGACATGCATTGGAAGCATCTTACAGACTTATTAGAGCTTGTATAGACATTTAGTAATTGGCTCTGATTGGGTAACCACATGATCTGGAGAAGCCTCTTTGATTGGCTAGCTAGACAACACCAAGGGCACCGTTAAAAGGTCTTTGTCATTTTCTGATATTGCTCTTCCTACCATTCCTCTTTGGCCCTGTACTCTTGGGAAATATCTTGAATTCCTTTGTTGATGGTGTACAGTGAGAGAGAATACTGTGAAGGAAAAGCTTTGGAACTTTTACTGTGAGGCCAACATGTGGCTTCATGAAAAAAAATCTCAGTACTTTTTCTTCAGCATTTATTCTTCTCTGTTTTAGGTTATGGAAGTTCTAACCTTGTGAGTCTTTAAAGATGTGTGTGTGTGTGCGTGTGTGCGTGTGTGCGTGTGTGTGTGTGTGTGTGTGTGTGTGTGTGTGTGTGTGTGTGTGAGAGAGAGAGAGAGAGAGAGAGAGAGAGAGAGAGAGAGAGAGAGAGAGAGAGAGAGCGCTTCTAGGAGTCTGATTCCAAACTGGTTGCAGCCAGCTTGGCATCTATACCCCAAGGAACAGGGAGTGACTTTTGGCACTTAGCCTAGTGGTAGCTGACAGACTCATGCATCAAGAATGTCATATTTGGATGTATACTTGGTGGGACCATTTAATCTAGGAGCAAACCTACTATTCCTAGACATTGAGGTTTAATAGAAGAAAGTGTGCTCTGAGAGGTGTTAGAGGGAAGTGATTGTACTTTTATTCTTTTTTATTATAATGAAGTAAATACTATACCATTTATAAAAGATGATTTAATGTTAAATAGTTAAATTAATCTGGGGCACTAATCACTCATTATTGGCTAATAGCTATGGGCAGGGGAATAAAACCATTGGCTGAACCAGAGCATACTCACCACATGGGAAATGAAATTCCTGATAGGATGTGTATTATTATGTGTATTACTCTATAAAGAGGTGAATGGCTTGACATACTAGAAAGAACAAGATACTTGGAGTCATGATAGTTGGTTTGAAGGCCTGAATTTGCCATTTTTGGCTGTGTGATTTTGTACATATCCCTTCTTTCTGGACCATTTTCTCATCAATAATATTGGACTCACAGAATCACAGAATATCAAACTTGGAAGGTACCTAAGACATTATGAATAAATGAATGGATGGGTGGATGGATGGATGGATGGATAAATAAAATTAAGCACTTACTATGAACCAAATAATAATAACCAAGAATATAAATAGAAAAACAAGGAAATATTTGCTCTCAAGGAGTTCATACACTTATTGGCAATGTAACTCAACCAATACCTGAAAATGAATCTTCTCTATACCATCTCTGGGAGGTGATCATCCATCCTTTGCTTAAAGATCTCTTTCTCTAATAATTATAATGTTATATACAAATGTTAATATAATTATTATCATAACTAGTATTTATAAAGCACTTTAAGGTTTATAATACAAAATTCTTTACAAATATTATCTCACAGTAACTCTAGGAGGTAAACTATTAATCCCGTTTCATAGATGAGGAAAATGAAGTTGCTAGAATTTAAATAATTTGCCCCAGATTATCCCACAAGCCAGTGTGTGAGGCAAGATTTAAGCTCAGGTATTCTTGACTCTAGGCCTAGCACTGAATCTTCTGTGCCACTCAGCTATACCCCAATTAGGGGGAAGCCATTATTTCTTCTCATAACTTTTTATTTTGGCCGGGAAATGAGGGTTAAGTGACTTGCCCAGGGTCACACAGCTAGTAAGTGTCAAGTGTCTGAGGCCAGATTTGAACTCAGGTCCTCCTGAATCCAGGGCTGGTGCTTTATCCACTGTACCACCTAGCTGCCCCAACATTATTTCTTAATGAAGCCCATTCTACTTTTGAATATTTCCAATTCCTAGGAGGGTTGTTTTTTCTGACATCAAACCTTCATTTTTCTCTTTTCAACTTTCACTCATTGTTCCTCCTTCTGCCTTCTGGGGCCAAGCAGAACAAGTCTAATCTGTTTTATATGTGATAGTTCTTTAAATCCTTGGAGACAGTGATCCCACTCTATCTAAATCTTTGCTTATCCAGTCTAAAAATGTCCTGTTCCTTCAACCACTCTTTGTCTGTCATCAAAACAAGGCACTCCACCATTGTGGTTACTTTTCTTTGGAGGATCTCCTTCAGATTACCAATATATTTCCTTAAACAGAGCATCTGCAACTCAAAACCATATTCCAAGTGTAATTTGACCAGATGGAGTACAGTAGGGCTGTTACCCCTTTAGTTCTGGACAGAATACTTCTCTTAATGTAGTCTAGCACCATATTGATTTTGTTGGCTGCCTTAAGACCCCATTGACTAATATTGATCTTCTAGTCCACTAAAAATCCCCAGTGCCAATAATAATACATGCCTTACCAACCCCCCAGGGTTGTTGTGACAATCAAATAATGTGTTGTGATAATAATGTGAAAGCTCTATGAAAATGTGAATGAATTGTATTAAAGCAATTCTTTCTGCTTAGTCCTGCCCACCCTGAGGGGCCTGGTTTCCCTTCTAAGAACTCTTCATGCTCCACAGAAGATCACAATTACTTATAACACCTGAAAAAGACTCTTTCACCCTCTATACCTAGAGTACACTTTCTTAGTCTTTTTTTTGGTATTGTGGATACCTTTGGTAATGTAATTGGTAATGCCTATGGACCTGAATCCTTTCTTTGAAAAATGTTTTTAAAAGTATAAAATAAAATGTTGGATTACTAAAGTCAAATGCATTGGAAATGAATTATATTAAATTACAGTTATCAAACTATCAAAAAATACTAACAAAGCAAAACAGTTCATAGACTTCAGGTTAATAACCACTGCTCTAAAGAGCATCATGCTATGGTTTAATGTTGGCAATCACAATAAACATAATGCCATTTGGCCTTCACTCTTCTTTGTTTTTCTCCATCTCTCCTAAAACAGTTGAGGGGGCTCAAGTTACAGAGCATATGTATGTATGTACGTATGTATACACATAAATATTTACACACATATAAATTTAATCATTGGTGTGTACATATATACCTATATATATGGATATATGCATAAACACATATTTATGTATACTTCTATACATGTACATGTATAAATTTAAATTATAATTATACACATGTCTTGTGTATACATATATATATATGCATGTGTGTATGTGTATACAAAGATATAGATGTAGATGTAAATATAGATATAGATATATAGCAAGGTGGTGCATTGGCAGAAAGGTGGCATAGTAGTTAGAGTACCATCCCTGGAGTCAGGAATACTCATTTTCCTGACTTAAAATCTGGCCTCAGACACTTGCTAACTACATGACCCTGGACAAGTCATTTAACCTTGTTTGCCTTTGCACCTCATCTATGAAAAATGAGCTGGAGAAGGATATGACAAACCACTCCAGTATCTTTGCCAAGAAAACCCCAAACAGGGTCACAAAGAGTCAGCCATAACTAAAACAACTGAACACTAACAAGAATAACATATATATATATATATATATATATATTCACCTAACAAGAATTTGTTTTCTCTTCCTTTCATCTCATCTTACCACTTATGAAAGTGGAGTGGGAAAGAAAAAAAAAAACCTTCTTGTAACCAATATGCATAGTTAAGCAAAGCAAGTTTCCACATTGGCCATGTCCAAAACCATATGCTTCATTGTACAATTTGAGCTAACCACTTCTCTGTCAGTAAGTGAGTGGTTTGCTTTGACATTGGTCCTCTGGGATCATAGTTGTTCTATTGCATCACTCAAAGTCCTGAAGTTTGCCAAAGTTTGGAATGTTGCAGTTGTTATTATAGAAATTGTTCTCCTTTTCCTGTTCACTCTACATTAATTCATACAAGTCTTCTCATGTTTCTCTAAAACCATTCCTTTGATAATTCTTATGGAATAATCATACTTATTACATTTAAATAACAAAATTTGTTAAGCCATTCCTCAATTGATGAACACCTCTTTAGTTTCCAGTTCTTTACCATTACAAAATGAGTTGCTATAAATAATTTTGCATGTGTGAGTTGTTTTTCTTTCTTTGATCTCTTTGACAATATATCCCTGCCTTTTAAAAGAAATGGCATAATATGTCTTAAAAGCAACACTGGATGTGGTATCAGGAGACTTATTTTTGAGTCTTGCCTATATTATTTTCTAGCTTTGTGACCTTGGGAAAGTCACTGAATTTCTCAGCCTAAGTGTTATCATGCTGATTTTTTTCCTTTCATTTTAAAGTTTGGAGATAATAACATGTACACTGTCTACTTCACTGCCTTATATAGTCAGTTCTGGGAAAGTACTTTATTTACCTTAAAGCATGATATGAAGGTTTTATGATTATTATCATGGTTCTTTCCCTAGCATTTAGGTCTATCTGGGACCAAAAGAATGGCAAATTCTATAAGCCACTGTTGGTTTAGAAGCTGTGTGTAGAGTAAAGATGAGACAAATGAAAAGAAAATGGTTGATAGTGTTTGAAGGGATAGTTTCTGGTCATCTACACACTTCAGTGATAGGTATCATAAAAATGGTTAAATGAGGAGCTGGGAAATTGAAATGGATTTAGACTAGGACAGGGAAAACAGAGTAAAGAGAATATGATGGTTTAAGTTGTGATGATTTTGTGACTAAGAATTCAACAGGGGTAGACTTAAGCTATACTAAAACCTATAGGCAGAACAGGGAGGGGGAAAGCACAGAACCATATACTTTTGGCTTTGGCAGAAAGATTGCTTACGTTAAAGAGGAAGTACTGGAGTGGAATAAGAGCTCTAGAAGAAATAGGCCGGCATTTCATTTATTTTCTCAATGTGAAAGAAAAAGTGATTACCCCCCAATAATGAGTGGACATTACTCACTCTGATACTCTGGAGGCCACCCATCATCATCATCTACACCAGCTAACATTTATTGAGTGCCCACTGGGTGCATGTCACTGTACTCAGAGCTCAAGGGACTTCATAGAATATGGAAAAGCTGCCATCTGTCTCTGCCCTCCTGGAGTTTTAAACCCTTTCCCACAAGATGTATATGTCTCTTCTAATACAGATAAAATTTTCTTTCAGTAAGAGGAAAAGAAGGTGAAGAGCTAAGGAAATACAACAAATTTACAATATTCTAATGAAAAACAGTATTCTATAGGCAAAAGGAAGCAGCATGACACAATGGTAAAAGCTCTGAAAATGGACGCAGAAGAACTGGGTTCCAATATCAACCCTGCCACTTAATACCTGTGTGATTTGGGGCAATTTGCTATAAATCTTAGCCCTCAGTTTCTTCATCTGTAAAAATGAGGAGTTTGAACTAGATGACTTCTAGATTTCCTTCCAACTGAAAAACTCTTATCTTATGATTATAAATGACCAAGTATACTAATAATAAATAATAATAGCAATAAGAAATAATAAACAACCACATAGTAAACACAGATCTCCAAAATTCATACAGAGGCTAAAAACGGACAACTCAGGTTCTCTTCAGATAGTATTCTAGACCAGTGCTGAAGGTGAATATGTTATATAAGTGTTCTCCATATTCTGGCTGGAGACATTTTGCTAAGTGGGTGCAATTCTCCTCCACATGTATACAGCATGTACTTGGTGGTGGGTATGGAATACTGTCATATTTTTATGTATCGCTTAGTTTGCTGAACTTTTCCCCTTCATTTTTATTCTTCATGATCAGAGATCTCTCTTTTGAAGGCAGAGAAGGTAGACATTAGGAAATGTAGGTGCTACAAAAACAAAAGAGATCAATTAAAATTTCTTTTAAAAAAGAAAAATTTGCCCTTCCTCACACTCACAGAAATAAAATACCTCTTCTAATAAGCCAGGCAGTCTGGGAGCCAGGGGGAGGTCAAAGTTCATTTTCCATATGTAATCCTATGGATGCTGAGATAATTGGGTTGGTTCCATCTCACTTTCACCTCCCTTTCTCATTTGTTTTAATTGAAAATCGAATGGTGTGCTAAAGGCATGATACTTCCTTACAATTTTTCATTCTATTTTGGTTAGGTTTCTGTGGAACAAAATGAAAAGGTGGAGAACTATCTGAAGGAAAGGGAGTAAGTACATGGTTAGACTAGAAACCTGTTTGGTAAAAACCTGGATCTCATTGGCAAAAAGGTGACCCTGGCTTATCTACAAGAATTCTAATGTTGGCTGGGTTAAATTTCTAAGTTTTTTCTCCAACTTGGCTGGCAGGATGTTTTCTAGCTTGGAGTGGCTCTTACCTGACAGAAAAAATGACTTAGTTTATTTGATTAAAATGATATACCCAAAACTGTTCAGGCTGCAAGTGGATAACAGCTTCTGAAGTAGGGGAGGTGATGAAATGAGGCAGTAGTTTTCAGAAGAAAGAAAAACTCTGTGTATAAATGTGTATACATTTCACCTCTTGTTCTTCATCTTCAAAAATGTCATTATTAAAACTTGGTGGGCTCAGTTGGTCAAGTTTTATGATAGAATGGACTTTCTGAGCATGCTCCAATGGGTGCTCAGTTGATTAATTTGTAAGCTCTTCTAACTCTGGATCTCCTAGGTTTACACTGTCTGCACATTGTTTGCATAATGTAGTTTTATATTGCTAAAGTGCTACCTATAAAGGGATTATTTTCCTATTCAGCCCATTAAAAATCCACCTCAATTCACAGATCCTGTTCTGCATTCATGCCTGAGATAACAGATGAAAAGTACCTCATTCTGAAGACCCATGAAGCCAAAGCAAGAATGGGAATGCTTCGGGAGATGCTGTACCCTTACTGAAATTAATTCCCCAGTGGTTTTATTAAAGTCTGCAAATTGCGTTATTTCCCCATCATATTTGAAATATTGCCCTCCCTTAATGCCTGCTCTAACCCACACCATGCCATCTTCCCTGGAGTGTCTAGACATGGTGTCTTAGATTTATGTGTATGATCTCAGTGTGTTACAACATCACTCTTGACTAATGCATTATTACAATACTTACAGATATTCCCCAGTGCCACTGTATTGATTAGAAAATCACCAATCTGCATATGCACACCATCTGTGCTACAGAGAAGCAAAACATGCCAGCTAGAATTTGGTCTATTCCAGAGACTATTTAAAAGATATTTAATAGAATGAAGAGGGGATTGGTTTTGGCAGTGGGCAGGGGCAGGGGCAGGGAGTCTATATTTTTAAAATGAAAAGTATGCAAATATCCATTATTTGTGGGACTCTAGCCTGAATACTTATATAATTTAAATCCAGACCTATTTTCTTACAAAGACAACTACAAGTTAACAACAAGCTTAGCTCATGGTATGTAAAGTAGGAAACTTAACTCTTTTGCTCCTGACGATGTTGAGGATGTTGACGATGACTGGGCTATGAAATTGATAAATCCCAGGTCTACCACAGGGTAGCAAAGCTGCCTGTAGTGAGCAGTCAGTCCTGTCTGAGGATAAGGGCTACGAACATGCCTGGGAAAGATGAATGAGGTGCTCCCACACTGGGCTGAAATGCTTTTAAAGGACAGGAATCTGTTTATCTTTGATTGATCGTTCAGTCTGATACTTTCCTTTATAAAGTTTATTGACTACAAGCACATAAATCAAAGAAAAACAAATCACAGGTTCAATTTTGGGGGCATTGACATCCTGCCATCTCTGCAGCAACAGCTCACACAAGTCAAGGGGCAGGAAGAAGAATGTGAGCAAGAAACTGGGGAGGGAGGCGGGAGGGGGGGGGTGGAATCCTAGTGAAAATGGTTGTTTGGTAAAGCCTACTCTTATTTTTTTTCCTAAGGGTTCTTAATGTGATACATGTCTAGATTCTAACATTCTGGAATTAATTGTTTGGGCAGGTATTAGAACTTATCTGGTAACAATAAGACGAAGAACAAAGTCAAAATTAAAAATAAATAAAAGTTTTAAAAATGCTTTAGCACTTCTAAAACCTGCAATTGTCACAGATAAGGGACATCCACACTTTTGAACTTACCCTATTAATGATTTCATCTCTTTTCCTGTCCTGCTAATGTATTCACTTCACTTCCTCTCCCTCCCCACAAAGTGCTGAGTTTTTTAATTGATATTATTAAAGCAAGAATCTAATTACTTGTGAGTGAATTAGGCTTAGTGGCAGCAGGTTCTAAACCCCCTACTGTAGGAAATCCTGCCATCCCAGCAATTGTGGAGCTGTAGCTCTTGTTAGCATGGGGTGTGCAGTGGAATATGACAGCAAAATAATCCAGATGGATTTGTGCTGTTGACCCTGACATAACATTGCATTGTGTCTTCTTTTAAAGGCAGCAGCACAGGTTACTGTAACATCTGGCAAAGGTTGTCTGTTAGTGTGTGTGTGAGAGAGAAATTGTGCATGTATGTGTGTATGCATAATTTTTTTTAAAAGCAGCCACTGGTTTCCCATTCCAAAGTGTTAAATGTATTGAGATAAATTGTGCTATCATATAGTGTAGACACTCCATAAGGTATCTAATTTCTAGGCTACTTGAGTCAGCTCCACCATAATGAATGTTTCCAAAATTTGCATTCTTGAAACATTCCAAACATCTGCTTTTTTGTTTGTTTGTTTGTCTTTTTGGGAGAGGAAGTGGGGGTTTTCTTTTTAATCAGGAACTTATCTTAAAAGTCCAAAAGACAATAATATTCTCTTCTTCCTATACTCGACGAGGCTGTTTTCTATATTTTGCTTTGCAGTCAGCCAAAATCACTTTCTGAGTGCTCAGAGGTTTTGCTCAGTGTTAACTCTAGACTTCATAGGCCTACCTCTGAGAGCAGCTTCTGCATTTTCTGTAAAAAATGATGGGTGGCAGCAGCAGATGAAGCCAGCCCTGCTGCAAGCCCATGGTCTGTGAAGGCCTCACTCAACTACCATGGACAGTGGCAGTCATGGTTTAATAACCAAGCCATGGGAACACAGCCACTAAAAGTAATGGAAGCCATAGGCGAAGCTGTCCTGCCAATGAGCGCAGAGGGTGGAAGGAAAAGTGCGCAGCTGGAAGCTATGTCAAACATGGTCCTGTTATTTTCCTATAGGAACCCAGGGCACCTTACAAAGCCTTCCCCAGAGCAAATATCACTTTTCAGTGGTCACTGCTGGCACAGCCACTAATGATCTCTAATTGAAGCTACAGAATCTGCCTGTGCACATTAGCATCTTTAACTTCCCCCAATTAAGTAACAAGATATAACAGGGTGACCACTGTTTGACTGCTGGTGTCTTGCTTGGGTGTGTTGTGAGGAATGAGGCCAAAAGGCTGAGTGCCTTCCCACCACCCAATGTGTGACCTAATTGCTAATTAATGCACAGCCTCGGGTGGCTTTGGCTCTTCCTAATGATGTTGGAGACAGTTTGGGGTCTTAGAACAACAAGTTTGTTTTGGAAAAGAGCCAACTATTTTCCATTGTTCAGTGTCTCACTCTTTCAGGAAACACATACACAAGTTACAGGATAAGATAGATGTGATATCAGACCATCAATAAAAGAGGCACATACTAACAGGTAGAAAGTCTAGTCTCCTTTGGTATCCAAAGCAGCATGAGAGGAAGGGATTCTGGGATACTGAGAGCAAAAGAAAAATGGTAGACAAAGATGTAGTGCTAGCCTGCTCAGGGATGAGGTCACAGCAAGAGATTTTAAAAGACTGGTGGGTTGTAAGCCCACAGTCTGTGCTCCACTGACCACTTGGAATGATTCTTTTAATTTTCACTGCCAGGGTGTACAGGCTTATTGCCATGTTCCCAACAGTTCAGTTGTGTACTTCAAATTTTAAGAGAAATGTGGAAAGTATGGAGAAAGGTGCAATGAGAAAATGTTTAAAGTGAATGCCATGGGGCCTTTTAAACTCTACTGAGGGCTATGGATGGCAAGATAAAAAATATCCATGGAGGGGCCCATGTAAGTAAAATATAAAAATGTTTTCTTAAAAACAATTGACCATTTAATTTGCTTGCCTTTCAAAATGAAGATTGGAAGACATGAAACTTTATTCAGTTAATATAATAAGAAAGATAAATAATAGAATAAAAGTAATAAAATATAATGAATGTTAATTTAATAATTGAATTAATAAAATTAATAAAAATAAATAATAGAAGTAAATTATATATGTGCATATATACACTTCATTTCCATTTTGTGAGCAGTTTTACTTGGTGAAAGGAGGTAAAATATTGGAAAGGGATGCAGGAAGACAGAGGAAGAGGGAAAGATACAGATAAAGAGATGGGGAGAGAAGACAATATTTCACCACCCAGAAAGAGAAATAAGCAAACACAGAGAAAGAAAAAAAAGAAATGGCTGAAAGGAAGAGTAAAAGGAACAAGTTTAATGAGGACTAGAGGAAGAAAGAAGTAAAGAAAAAAAAGAAAAGCTTGGTTGGTTCAGGGATGAAATAATATGGTATAAACTGCTCTTGTTACAATCTACTATTTCCTTAGGCAGTATGTGTAAGAGTAAGTAGTGATATTAGGAGAATTTTAACCTGGAAAAGAGGTTGACTGCTGTTTGTTACATGCTTTATTGATGCTTTTTTTTTTGTTTAAATCACAACCATTTCCCAAAGTAGCCCCATTTTTTTATGATTGTTGATCATTTGTATATTTTTTTTAAACTTTCTGTTCATGTCTTATTTTAACTTATCTATTGGGGAATATCTCTCGCATCAACATTTTTTCCATTTTTGCCCCTTTCCCCTATTCTGATTGTTGTATCATAAAGCAATTGGTATATCTGAGAATTTTTCAAAAGCAGCACAGCTTACTGTGTACTAAGTTTTGACTTGGATAATAAAACATAAAACTAAAACCAAACAGGGAGTCAGGAAAAATAATGTTTATATCAAATAATTCTGAAATATGTTCACCTTCCCTGGACCTTTTTACAAATTCTCAAATACATGCTTACTATAGTAATCCTTTCAGCAATGAGAAGATCCAAACCAGTAGTCATTCTCATGTGGTGATAAAACAATACATTAGGGGTTGTGAGATTGACATTTAGCTACAACTTTAATAAATGTATTGGGGGGGGGGCAGCTAGGTGGCACAGTGGATAAAGCACCGGCCCTGAATTTAGGAGTACCTGAGTTCAAATCCAGCCTCAGACACTTGGCACTTACTAGCTGTGTGACCCTGGGCAAGTCACTTAACCCCCATTGCCCCACAAAAAATGTATTTGAAGTTTCATATTTTATGCAGAATTATATTATGAATATTTGTGAGCTATTGTTACCCATAGTCCAGGCACTTACAATCAGCCCAAGCTCTGAACTCATATGAACCAGATTTAACCCTGAAAGGACTCTGACCACAAATCCAGGACTAGGGTTTTTCTATAACTCCCTAGTTTACTATTTCCCTAATCTGGAGATATACAGGATTGTTTTTTAACACAGCTTAAGTATGATTTATGCCTAGTGTCTCCACTAAAAGAGATTAACAGAATCTTGTCTAGAAAAGATTATCAATGTCCAAATTAGATATTAGGTATAGGGCTATTTGTTTCCTCTAGCACGAAAGAATGTTTAAAACACAAATAATTTCATAAACCTTCATTTAAAATACTTAAAACATAAAACAATAATTTATCACCATCATCATAGTTTCCCCTAAAGGTAAAGGCCCTTTGTGGTCCTTGAATAGATACTTCATTTTCTCCCCTGACTGTGTGACTCAAAGTCCAGGTTTTCTGGCCTACTAGGGCATGGTTTAGGTTTTTATGGTCCTTTCACCTGTATTATCTTGGCTTTGGTCATTTTCTCCTCCAAGAAGTGGTATGATTACAGAAAGCACCTCCTATTGGCAAACTAGCATTGATTAAGAAATCTGGAAATGCTGAAATTCAAGAGGTAGTTACTAAGGTTAAAAACATCTATCTCTCAGGATCTTTATTTATGCATCTATGCTCTTAGAAATATACACAACATATAAGAGATGCCCAGGTATTTAAGGTCAAATCTGACACCCAACTGGGCTAATAAAGGCTCTTACATTCATGTCAACAGAGGATGAGGATAGAGAAAATCCCCTCTACTACCATTTCTAGCTGGAAATCCAAGGGAGAGTTGGCCTTGTCTGTGTACCAACAAAGAAGCTACCTTGAAAGAGACCAGAAACCGTCTTTTCTGGCTCCTCATAAACCACATAGTGGACAACTGTCATTCAATTGCCAATTGTCTTTGACACAACCACTAGTCACTAGAACCATAAGGAATTGCTGCATTATCTCAAAGGATAATTCCTTCAATACTGAACCAGAATACATGTAAATCCTCACAGAGGCAGACAAAATCCAATTCCATCACCTTTTCCCACTAAGCTTCATGATGAGATAATGGATTTTGAGCTATAAATTTGAAGTTTAGTTGTCACTAATAAATGTGTTTAATGAATGGACATTTGAAGAACTATATTTTACCCAGAATTGTGTAGTCATTGTTAGGGCCTAAAATTCTAGCTATGATTCTAAAATATAATGAGTAGTCACCTTAAGTTAGAATCTTTAGCAAGAGTTTAGACTTTTAAGTATTTATTAAAGTGCATCAGAAGTTAGTGAAGAGAGAGAGAGAGAGAGAGAGAGAGAGAGAGAGAGAGAGAGATAAAAGGTAAACTTCACCTAACAATCTAAGAGACCCCGCATCTCACCTGCCAAAGACCAAGTCAGGAACCAAAAAGGCCTCCCTTCCCCCACAGCTTCTCCCAGAACCCTCCTGTGAAACAGGAAACAGGGATGGCCACACACACAACCCCAAGTTAATTGGCTGGTAACACTGATTGACAGCTACCCACAGATGGAAGACACAACTTCTGGATGCTGAAGTGACATGGTTTCTTTTCAGGTCAGAGCTCACTATATCCCTCCCAGCAGGGGGTGTCATTCCAATTCTCACAGCATTATAAACCAAAATATATCAAATTAATTTTTTTCCTATTCACATGGAGGTATAGCTAGAAAAGATCTTAGAAGTGAAATTAAACGATGTTATTCATGAAAAAAATTGAAGCCCAGAAAACGTAAATGACTTTCCTAAGGTCATATCTGTAGCAAATATCAGATTCAGGACTTAGATCCAGTTCCTTTTCAATTTCAAGTCAACTTTACTTTTCACTCTACCTTGCAACCTCAACTTTTAAGGGAATTAAAATAAATTATTTAAGAATTTTTCTAACCATTGATTTTTTTTCTTTTAAAAATATTTAATGGGAAAAAGTTTTTTTCTTTCTTTAAGGCTCAGTCTGGTTGCCACTTCTTTCATGAAATATTCCCTGACCACTCCCCCACCCTCAACATTTGTTATGACTCTCCACTTCCTTAAATTACCTTGGATCATTCTTATTTTCATACATATTTTATTACTTCCATGGAACATAAGCTTCTTGAGGGGAGGAACTGTTTCATTTTTGGTTTTGACTTCCCAGCACTTAACATGGACTTTTGCACAGATTAGGTGCTTAATACATGATTATGAATTGAATTGAATAGGGAGAAAGCCCATGGGTTAATACTCCTAATGGCCCCAAGAATGTTTGACCAGAGGATGATAATCTATATGGTGAAGACTGGATCAATTAATGAAAAATAATTTATTGCATGTTTACTATGTGCCAATCAACATGCTCAGACTTAGGATAAAAATATAAAAGAAAGGGACAGGTAGATGGTGCAGTGGTTAAAGCACCGTCCCTGGATTCAGAAGGACCTGAGTTCAAATACAGCCTCAGACCCTGGACACTTAATAGCTGTGTGACCCTGTGCAAGTCACTTAACCCCAATTGCCTCACCAAAAAAAAAAGAAAGAAAGAAAGAAAAGAAAAAAACAGTCCCTGTCCTCAAGTAGCCTATATTTTATCTTATTTTATAATAAACATTTTTATTTGTAGTTTTAGGCTTCAATTTTTATCCCTCTTTCCCTCCCTCCCCTCCCCTCCCTGAGGCGGCAAACAATCAGATATGGGTTATACATGTAGGATTCTGTAAAACAATACCGTATTTGTCATTTTGTACCAGAAAACTTGATTAAAAGAAAAAAATGAAAGGAAGTGAAAAATAGGATGCTTCAGTCTGTTCCATCAATATCAGTTCTTTCTTTGGAGGTGGATAGTATGTTTCATCAATAGTCCTTTGGGATTGTCTTGGATCATTGTATTGTTGAGAATAGTCAAGCCATTCACAGTGCTTCATCCAACAATATTGTTGTCTCTGTGCACAATGTTCTCTTGGTTCTGCTCACTTCACTATCCATTATTTCATACATGTCTTTCCATTCCTTTCTGAAGTCATCTTGCTTGTCATTTCTTATAGCACAATAATATTTCATTATCATCATATACCACAGTTTGTTTAGCCATTCCCAATTGATGGGAACTCCTTTAATATCCAATTCATAGCCACCACAAAAAGAGCTGCTATAAATATTTTTGTACAAAAAGGTCTTTTTTTTCTCTTTGTGGGGATGTCTTTGGGATATAAACCTAGCAATAGTATTGCTGGATCAAAGGGTATGGACATTTCTATAGCCCTTTAGGCATAGTTCCAAATTGAAGTAGTCTATATTTTAGTAGGGGGAGATAGCACATTTAGGTGTGTAGTGTCCTCCATCTCAGTTTACATATGAGGAACTGAGACAAACATGGTTAAGTAACTTGTCCAGGGTCACATGACTAGTAAATGTCTGAGGCAAGATTTGAAAACACAAAGATGAGTTTTCCTGACTCTAGGCCTGGCTCTCTACTCACTGTGCCACCAAGCTGCCCATCTAATGTATTATTCTTCATCTACAGATGTAGATTTCCAAAAACAGGAAGCATGACTTTCTGGCCAGTAGCCAAGGGGTAGGGATTAGACAGTGTTCACAGCAGTTTCAGGGATAGGGGAAGTATTTGACTGTACACATATGATAAGAGTTAGCCAGAGATACTTATTCTTCAGTCTTTAAAAACTAATTTGAGGGGGCAGCTAGGTGGTGCAGTGGACAGAGCACCGGCCCTGGAGTCAGGAGGACCTGAGTCCAAATCTGGCCTCAGACACTTAACACTTACTAGCTGTGTGACCTTGGGCAAATCACTTAACCCCAATTGCCTCACACACACACATACACACACACACATACAAACTAATTTTAGGCTTGGAAGCTAGCTCTAGTGGTTATGATGGTGTGGGTACTGGTCAAGAGGGTCACATTGTTTAGGATCTACCCCTTTTATATATGTGTAGTAGTGGTGAGGGAGTGGGGTGTGTTGTATACCAGCAAAGGAAAGTACATGAGTTCCACATGAGTTTGCTCTGATGTATCCAATGTGCTCGGCATTCCATTCCTTCACATATCTTCCTGCAGCGTGGAGGGGTGGTGGTAAATTGTAATAAGTGTGAGAGGGGCAGCTAGGTGGTGCAGTGGATAGAGCACTGGCCCTGGATTCAGGAGTACCTGAGTTCAAATCCAGCTTCAGACACTTGACACTTACTAGCTGTGTGACCTTGGGCAAGTCACTTAACCCCAATAGCTTCACAAACAAAACAAAACAAAAACAATGAAATAAGTGTGAGAGAAGGTAGCACACACTAAAAGAATCTTTGTGCAGTTGTGCGGTAACAGTCTATACCTTAGAACTCTAAGCTCTGAGTCGAGTTCACTGGTAGTGGCTTCTAAAATCCCTTCCCTTTATCCAATTTTTCCTTTGACCCAGGCAGAATATATCTCCCATCTCTACAGATATGACTGTAGGGACCCTTGGCTATTATATAAGAACTTAGCTCACTTTACATTTCAGGCACAAGATAGACTGTACTTGACCTTCAGGAAGAACAGAGCTATGTGACACAGTGCATGGACTTGCCATCAGGAAGATCTAAGTTGAAAGCTTGACTCTGATACTACCTATGCATCCTGAGCAAATCACTTCATTCCTCTGTGCCTTAGTTTCCTCATATGTAAAATAGGGATAATAACAATACCCTTTTCACATGGTTTTGTAAGGATTAAATGAGATACTATCAATGCATAAATACTAGGGGCATTTAAAAAACAAATGAAAATATTTCACAGTAGTTCATAAACAATTGATACAATTTTCTTCCCTTTTGTGAGTCCTACCTTCTTTCTAGGTAGCTGTAGCATCCCCTAGATTATTTGTACTGCTCTAAATGTTGTATTGTTAAGGGCTACAATAGTTACAGAATTTAGTACTATTCTAAGGGATGTGACTTTCATAGAAGGGGATTAAACATTTGGGATCGTCTAAAGTTGTCTTTACCTATCAGATATTTACAGAATGGATAACTCACTTTAATGTTACAGGTCATAGGATTCCACCTCTTCTTCCCAGAAAGCTGGTCCAGGAACTCAGTGGCATCCCCTATTCTCTCCTTCCCTCCCTAGGAAGCTGGGTCAAGGACTATTATGGGGTAAAGTCTACAATAACCCTCTTCTGATACCATATGGTTTTCTCTCAGGGAAATGCCTCTACACTTTGGGGCCAAGGAAATAAAAGGCTAGGAACTTCACCAATGCCCTACCCTGGTGGCAGCCTCTCTGAGGCTTAGGGTAGTTTGTGATGAATCCTGTGAGGCCATGCATATGTGTAGGCTTCAGTCCTCAGGAATTCATGTCCAATCTCATCTAATGGCTTCATCTCTGGTTTCTAATTCTTTCAGTTCTTTCTAAGTCTCTCTGACAGATTTGGCTGCTCCCTTCTATAAGCCCAGCATGAAGATGTGACTCTATTCATAATGACATCTTAAGTGTCTTCACTCATCCTCAATGAATTTTAAAGGGATTAGATCACAGGTGCCTAAGTCAAGGCTTTTCCCCAATCCTAACAAGGTGATATACTCAGGGTTCCAGATGAGGGGTTGACTGATATCTATCTATCATCTATCTATCTATCTATCTATCTATCTATCTATCTATCTATCTATCTATCTATCTATCTATCTATCTATCTATCTATCTATCTATCTATCTAATGTGTTTGTGTGTGTGTGTGTGTGTGTGTGTGTGTGTGTGTGTGTGTCCCAGTGATCCTATTTGTACCTCTCAATGAAATGGAATTCAAGTCGAGAACAAAGTATTCATTCTTTTGCTTTACTGAGCTAGCCAGACGCTTCCAATCAACCTTCTGCAAATGGATAACATGAATATATTACATCAATTTTAGGAGGGGAAAAATCCATCACTTTTTGCAGCAAAATGTGGCATTTTTCTAATGGGATTGCAATATACTTGTAGTCTAGTTTTAGACACATTTTCTGAATTTGCCTAGATCATTTCAATATTCTTTCCTACCTTGTGTTTTAGTTTTAGTAATTGCTAAAAATAACAGTTAAGTCTGGGAAAGAAAAATCCTAATTTGCTCTCTTCAGTTTCTCTGTAGCTGGGAATCTGTGATGAACTGAAATATATCCATTCAAAATGGCTTTATGGAAAGCATGCTGGTCAGTGAAAATCAGTATGTTTTCACATGCATTCTTATTGTTAACTTTCTTCCCCCATTCTAAGCCTCCAGAATGGGGGGGGGCAGGGGGGGCAGGAAACAAAAACAAAAACACTAGGTAAAATTGTAGAAATTGCAAAGTGCTTTAATTTCCTTGTCAATTCAATCTGATTTGACTCTGGTAAGAAACAGTTATTTACTAAATATCTGTGTGGAGGGCAGCTAGGTGGTGCAATGAATAGAGTCCTGGGCCTGGAGTCAGGAAGATATGAGTTCAAATGTGACCTCAGACACTTACTAGCTGTGTGATCCAGGGCAAGTCATTTAACCCTGTTTGACTCAGTTCCTCATCTGTGAAATGACCTGGAGAAGGAAATGGCAAACCACTCTAGTATCTTTGCCAAGAAGACCCCAAAATAGGATGGTGGAGAGTCAGACATGACTGAACAGCAACCTCTGAATTCAGAAACAGTGCACTTATCCATTGTATCACACTGTTTCCAATTTGGTCACCATCTCTCTGGGTCTCAATTTCTTCATTTATAAAGAGGAGTTTGAACTAATTAGTCCCTGAAGTTCTTCCTCACTCTAAATATGTGATGCTAGGACGATCAATTACAAATAAGGTCCTGGTGTACATCTGATGGGGGAGTTTCTACATGAGAAGTTTTGCCTCATTAGTGAAAGCTTCCCCCAACTTTCCCAAGATGTGCAAAACACCACACTTGGCAATAGAGTTCCAAAATTGTTGTTTGATCAGCAAAACAATTTAAACCCCTCATTTGGTACTGAAATGAAACAACAAAAGTTGACTCAGGAAAAAGATAGGCTCCTCCTTCTGCAGTATGGTTGATATAATCTAGAAGCATCTAGAATATCAGATGACTGCCTCGTTCAAAATGTCCCTTTGCTAATTATTATAGATTTGACATTAAAATTCCTTTATAATAATAACAAACATTTCAGTAATGTTTTAAGGTTGGGAAGGTATGTTCTATACATCATCTCATCTGATCCCCAAAACAACCTTGGGAGAAAGGTAATACAGCTATTATCTCCATTTTATGCATGCATAGCCTCTCAATAAGTTATTAAAAATTGTGTTTTGGGTTTTCAGTCTTTCCCTGGCAGTGGCTGTTATTTTGTCACACTATTTTTCATAACTGTATATCACAAATGGATAAAGCATATTTGCAGAAGATAACAACAAATTAATATTCATTGCTGGTAATTAGAAGGCATTTGAAAGTTCCCAAAGTATTTTTAAAAGTTTCCTTATTTAATCTTCACAACAATCCTGTGGTATAGGCAGAGCAGGTATTATTAGTCCCATTGTACAGATGTGGAGACTGAGGCTTACTCGACTTGCCCATTTTCATCCACCTCATAGGTATGAGAGGTGGGGTCTGAAAGTCTCTCTTGACTACCAGCAGACATATTCAGCCTTTTTCTTAGATATGTGAGGTGCTGATTCTTCTCATTGTCCTGAGCCTAAATAATTAAGGGAACAGGGGCAGTTAGGTGGCACAATGTATAAAGCACCAGCCCTGGATTCAGGAGGACCTGAGTTCAAATCTGGCCTCAGACACGGACTCTGGGCAAGTCATTTAACCCCACTTGCCCCCACACCCACACCCACACAAATGGAAAAAATGAATTAAGGGAACAACATCAAACAAAACAAAACAAATAAATAAAGATTAAGTAAGATACTATAAGAATTGTTCACAACAAAAGACATATATTTTAAACATAAACCTTGACCCCTACATTGATGCTGTACTACTCCCTCTTTTGGGATGTTCTTTGTTCTTTTGATTATTCTGTGTGCGAATGCTAACCTATGCTTTTCATCCTGTTCCCTTGACTGCCCTTCTCATTTTCCTTTGCTAGTTTCTTTTCTTCATCTAACCCTTTGAATTATAGATTGAATACAAAGTTCTTTTTCTTGGGACCTCCTCACTATCTCTGACTCTCTTATTGTTGCTCTGTTTCCTTGTCTCCCTCCATACCTCTGTATCCACATGCCTCTGTCATAGCCTGTCTCTCTATCCCTTTATCTCCCTCTGTATCAGTTTCTCTGTTTCTCTTTGTCTCTACTCTGCTTTCAGAGTTTCAGTTTCCACTTTCGTTTTTTAACCTTTAATGTCTTATTCATTTGAATAGAATTTTATTTCCCAAAATATGTGTAAAAACAAAATTTTAACATTAATTTTTTTTAAAAACTTTGTGTTCCAACTTCTCTTCCCCCCTCCATTTCCACCCCCACCCCCAAGAACTCAAGCAATTCAAAATAAGTTATACATGAGTGGTCATGGAAAAATTCCCATATTAACTAGTTGTGAGAGAAAACAGTCCAAAAAACCAAAACTTCAGATTAAGGAATTGTCAAAGAGGAAATGAAAAAAAATTAAAATGTGTTTCCATCTGTTTTCAGATACTATCAGTTCTTTCTCTGCAGATGGGCTGCAACCTTCATAAGTCTTTCAAGGTTATATTGGATCAGTGCCTTGCTGAAAATAACCACATGCTTCCCAGCAGATCATTCCCCATTATTGCTGTTATTTTGTATATAGTACATTTCATTCTGCTTCAGTTCATGTAGGTCTTTCTAGGTTTTTCTGATAGTATCCTGTTCATCATAATCTTTATATAGTCCCTTAAGCTTGACAGAGAATTTTCTTCATAAAAGCCCTGAAAAGAGGAGAAAAGGATAAGGTAGGAAGGGTAAAAAAGGGAGTACAGAGCGAGAGAGAGGATAGTCAGAAGTAAAACACCTCTGAGGAGGAATAGGTAAAAAGAAGATAGAGTAAATGTCATGGGAAGGGAGTGGGATGGAGGAAATAGTTATGATGATTGATTATAATGGCAGTTTCCACTTTCAAGAAAACAAGAAGATGACTATCAGACAAAGATATATGCAACACATTTCATTAGTTTGTGTAAGATAGGAATTTTTTGTTTCTTACAGTGAATATCTATTCACTATTCAATCAAAAAGAACACTTTTACTAACTAAAATGTAGAAACTTAAACTTTAAAACAAGAATAACTACCAAACTTTATGTAAAAACCCCCACAAATCTAAAAAATGAGACAGATACCATTTTGAGGCACTAGGGTATGGCATGTCTTGAATGAGCATCTGTGCTCCCAAATCTGTATTTCCACCCCAAAACTCTCTTCAGAGCTCTAGATTAATATTTCTAATATCCTGCTAGTTATCTCCAACAGAATATCCTCTTGGCATCTGTAAGGGGCTAAAATTCTAGCTATGATGTCTAAAATCTAATGAGTGGTCACCTTAAATTAGAAGCTTTAGCAAGAGTTTAGACTTTTAAGTATTTATTAAAGTGCTATCAGAAGTTGGTGAAGAGAGAGAGAGGTAACAATCTAATTATCTCTAAGAGACCCCAGCATCCAACCCACCATACCAAGGTTAGGAACCCAAAAAGCCAATGCTTTGGTGGCTACTCCCAGAACCTCTTGAGAAACAGGAAAAAGTCCCGTTCACACACACACACACACACACACACACACACACACACACACACACACACACACACCCCTCCAAGCTAATTGGCTGGTAACTTTGATTGACAGGACCCATGAGTAAACATCACTTCCTGATGCTGAACTGACCTTTAAAACCCCAGAAAAGGTCACTTCCAGATGCTAAAGTCACACGATTTCTTTTCAGGTCAGAGCTCACTATATTCCTCCCAGCAGGGGGTGTCATTCCAATTCTCACACATCTCAAAATCAACAGACTGAATCCAAGACTGAACTTATCTTTGACTCAGAATCTGCCCAGAAGTGAACTCCTCATCTTGTAGCTAGTATCTGCTCCTTTGCCTAACTTATCTATTTATGTTGATTGTACAACAAACCATTTTCTCAGTGTTGTATGATTTTAACCTTTGAGTCGTCTTTGACTCTTCTTTCTCTGTCATGCCCCATAGCCAATCATTTGTCAAATCCTGTCAATTCTACCTTGTCAAAAGCTTTCACACACGTCTTTCTTTTCATCTCCTTGTTTTGACACCCTCATCTCTTCTTTCCTTTTAGAATAATCTTTAACTTGGTCTTGCTACCTCTATTCCATCCTTTCTCTAATCAATTATCTTTATGGATGTTTAATTATCCTAATGTACTGCAAATCACTTAACCCTGTTTGCCTCAGTTCCTCATCTGTAAAATGACCTGGAGAAGGAAATGGCAAACCACTCCAGTATCTTTGCCAAGAAAACTCCAAATGCGGTCACAAAGAGTCAGACACAACTGAAATGACCAAATGCAACTGCACTGATAATATCATTCATTTCTTCACACAAAAAGGTGGTTAGTTCCCTGTTGCTTTCCAAATAAAAGATATGTTCCTCTTCATAGCATTCCAGGTCCCTACAACTTGGACACAACCTATCTTTCCAACCTCTTTTTATACTACACCTCTTCATGTGATCTAGATTCTAAAGGAATTATACTGTTCTTTATCCTCTATTATGATTATGTTCTCTCAGTACATCCCTCATTTTTGGAAAGGATTCCTCTAGTCCTTCCACCCTTATCTCCATTTGTTGAAATACCTTCCTTCCTTTGTGGCCCAACTTAGATGTCCTCTTAATGAAATAGCCTTTAAAGTCTTCTGTTTCTCTTCCCTCTCTACAATCTCTATACCCTCTCCATCTACACCACCACCTAATGTAAACTTTCCCTCCTTAATTTGCTTATATAACTTTGACTGGATCTCACCTTTAAATGTTCTCATTTTCTCTTATATCATAATTATTTGTGTTTATATAATTTTCATCCCATTAAAATGATAATCTTTTTTTTTTTAGTGAGGTAATTGGGGTTAAGTGACTTGCCCAGGGTCACATAGCTAGTAAGTGTTAAGTGTCTGAGGCCTTATTTGAACTCAGGTACTCCTGACTCCAGGGCTGGTGCTTTATCCACTGCACCACCTAGCTGCCCCAAAACATGACAATCTTGAGATACAAGTCTGTGTCATGCCTATATTTGAATCTTCGGAGCTTAGAAAAGCATCCTGAACATTGTAGGCTCTTTATGAATATTTGTTGATTTGTTTGCATTTCTCTAAACAATATACTTCATGATGGTTGGAAATAGAGAGAATTTGGACTGTTTTCCTTGCCCCTTAGAATGTAATTTTTTTTTAAAAAGCTTTCTGTTTTAGATACCAAAGCAGTTCTAGATAATACACATCATGTTACTTTCAAAGGTCATGTTCAAGTTGAACATCTACAGATTTTATAGTACAGGGCAAATCTTTCAATCATCATATTTCCTTTTTTTTTCTACCCACTCTGCCCCTTCCCACACTC